>NC_079192.1:254157462-254387462 GCF_029499605.1 Hyla sarda | reverse complement strand
CGGTGGGACGTTAGGGTGAGCTGGTCCGGGCTATCTGTGCTGCAGGGACCGTCCGGTGGGGAGGGATAGTCGTTCCGGGCTGTCCATCTTCACCGGGGGGGCCTCTTCTCCCCGCTTCTGGCCCGGAATAGAGACCTTGCCTTGACGACGATGCACAGGGACGTTGCTCATGAACGTCCCTGTGCGTTGTCTTCGAGGCAACGTCACTATTCTTGGGCCTGGGCGAGAAGCGCGGAGAAGAGGCCCCCCAGGTGAAGATGGACAGTCCGGAACGACTATCACTCCCCACCAGACAGTCCCTGCAGCACAGATAGCCCGGACCAGCTCACCCTAACGTCCCACCGAGCGGAGGCGGGTACAAAACTAAAGGGGGTGAGGGGGGGGGGGTCTGGATGATGTCAATGGCTGCAGTGGTCTTCAACCTGCGGACCTCCAGATGTTTCAAAACTACAACTCCCAGCATGCATCGGACACCCAATGGCTGTCCGGGCTTGCTATGAGTTGCGGTTTTGAAACATCTGGAGGTCCGCAGGTTGAAGACCACTGAGGGCAGAGAGTTCACTCGAGTATAAGCCGAGGGGGGTGTTTTCAGCATGAAAAATCGTGCTGAAAAACTTTGATTATACTCGAGTATATACGATAATCAATCCTAATCAACAATATGTACCACAGTGCATATATCAAATATTCAATATAAACAATGTCAATTACATCAATAAAAATGTAGAAGTTATTTGACCATGAGACCGTAGGTTTATTCCACTCCACCACTCCATTCCACCATTGAACAAAGAGCCAGGGATATGCAAAGCAGCTCTCTGATGCCACCTTGTTTGGAGGTAGATATCCTGTCAAGTTTACTCTGATTAGGAGTCTTATATCATGACTGGGGATATATGCCGAGCCAAAAATCTCTTGGTCCCATGCAAGAACCAAAAAATATCAATAGAACTGGCTTTAACTGCTCTGGCCTCCATAAGTCTTAAATGGAAGATGTGGAACAACTAGGACTCTTCCTAGAACTCAATCAATATAGTAGATTGGCCAGAAAGAAGCCTCTACCCAGTAACAGATTAACAAAAGCCCGCCAGCAGTTTACCAAAAAGGACCTAAATGGACAGCATGAAAAACAAGATTCTCTGGTCTGAAACAAAGATGGAACTTTTTGACCTCAATTTTAAGGACCAATTTACGCAGCAGTAAATTTTAATGCCAAATCCAAAGAGAAAAAACATGCTCTAAAAAAAAACCATTGCAGCAGCCTTACATAGTTTTCAAAGGAATTCTTCTGCACCATACACATAGCAGAATTTCCCCATCAGAAACATTTGCTCCAGTATTTCAAATTCCAGTAGAAAGAACTTTACTGTTCATTTTCTGCACAATATATCCCACCCATTGACAGGTGCCATTGTATGATATAATCATGTTATGCATTTTAGCTTTCAGTGGTTGTAATGTTACGACTGGGTGATTTGTGGTCATCCCCTTCCTCCAAGAAATACAAATAGTACTTCAAAGCAAAACCACATAGATTCAACCTCAATACATAATGAGTATCTAGGTAAACGTCATCTAGGCAACACTTAGTAAGACCGCTGCCTACTTTAAAGCTGGTCAATATTTATAGTGTAGAGGAGATTGCTCCATGTACTTCCGCTTACAGAGCCAATGAAATGCCTGAATTGAAACAAAAGCTATCCATTTATCTGTGACCCCTGACATCTGCCAACTCCTGATTGTCCTTATTGCTGAACGTTTACTGATATGGTCAGTTCAAAGATATTTATTCAGTGTACACCCAACCTTTTCTCTTGTCGTGGGGGCGATTCCTGGGTTTGAAATGTCTGCTCAAAAGCATGAATGTCAGTCTGGATTTGTTTAAAGTCTTTTACACACATTTTACTTTGATGATGGAGAATAAAACGCTCTATTCTTCCTCGTGAGGATAACCTAAAAGAATATAATACTTCTAAGTCCCAGAGCTCAGCCATGAGGCATGTACACTGCTCAAAAAAAATTAAGGGGACACAAAGATAACACATCCTAGATCTGAATGAATGAACTTATCGTATGAAATACTTTCTTCTTTACATAGTTGAATCTGCTGACAACAAAATCATACAAATTATCAATATGAATCAAATTTATCAACCCATGGAGTTCTGGCTATGGAGTCACCCTCAAAATCAAAGTGGAAAACCACACTACAGGCTTATCCAACTTTGATGTAAAGTCAAAATGAGGCTCAGTAGTGTGTGTAGCCTCCACGTACCCGTATGACCTCCCTACAATGCCTGGGCATGCTCCTGATGAGGGATGTCCTCCCAGACCTGGACTAAAGCATCCGCCAACTCCAGGACAGTCTGTGGTGCAACGTGGTGTTGGTGGATGGAGCAAAACATGATGTCCCAGATGTGCTCAGTCTGATTCAGGTCTGGGGAACGGGCGGCCCATAGCATTCATGCCTTCCTCTTGCAGGAACTGCTGACACACTCCAGCCACATGAGATCTAGCATTGTCTTACATTAGGAGGAACCCAGGGCCAACCGCACTAGCGTATGGTCTCACAAGGGGTCTGAGGATCTTATCTCGGTACCTAATGGCAGTCAGGCTACCTCTGGCAAGCACATGGGGGGCTGTGTGGCCTCCCAAAGAAATGCCACGCCACACCATTACTGACCCACCGCCAAACCGGTCATGCTGGAGGATGTTGCAGGCAGCAGAACGTTCTCCACGGCATCTCCAGACTGGCACGAGCTCAGTGTGAACCTGCTTTCATCTGTGAAGGTGCCAGTGGCGAATTTGCCAGTCTTTGTTCTCTGGCAAATGCCAAACGTTCTGCATGGTGTTGGGCTGTAAGCACAACCCCCACCTGTGGACGTCGGGCCCTTATACCACCCTCATGGAGTCTGTCTCTGACCATTTGAGTGGACACATGCACATTTGTGGCCTGCTGGAGGTCATTTAGCAGGGCTCTGGCAGTGCTCCTCCTGCTCCTCCATGCACAAAGGCAATGGTAGCAGTCCTGCTGCTGAGTTGTTGCCCTCCTATGGCCTCCTTCACGTCTCCTGATGTACTGACCTGTCTCCTGGTAGTGCCTCCATGCTCTGGACACTACGCTGACAGACACAGCAAACCTTTCCACAGCTCACATTGATGTGCCATCCTGGATGAGCTGCACTACCTGAGCCACTTGTGTGGGTTGTAGACTCCGTCTCATGCTACCACTAGAGTGAAAGCACCGCCAGCATTCAAAAGTGACCAAACATCAGCCAGGAAGCATAGGAACTGAGAAGTGGTCTGTGGTCACCACATGCAGAACCATTTCTTTATTGGGGGTGTCTTGCTAATTGTTTATAATTTCCACCTGTTGTCTGTTCCATTTGCACAACAGCATGTGAAATTGATTGTCAATCAGTGTTGCTTTCTGAGTGGACAGTGTGATTTCACAGAAGTGTGATGGACTTGGAGTTACATGGGCCCTCATTTACTAAGAGGGGAGTGTCGGTTTGTGTTTGACTTTTGCTTTTCCGACCTTTTTTTTTTTCCTCTTGGTATTTACTAATCTGTCGCACTTTTCCCAATCTTTTTAGTCGCAGGGAAATAAATCTGTTGCACGGTAATTTCTGTTGCAGGGTTAATACTGTCCATTAAAATCCTGGTGCAAGCATAATTCTGCCGCAATGAAAATTCTGTAGCAGTGTGAAATTTGAGTATTTGCATAGAGAGAGAAACACCATTATTACTGAAACAATAGGGGGGAAAAAAGTGTTGGAAAGACTCATAAAATTTTTTCAAATAAAGCTGAAATGTTGTTTAAAAAATAAATTGTTCAAAAAAATAAAACAGTATCGCTTGAAAAAGACGAGGCAGGCAAAGGAGCAAACAGCCAGAGAATTTACTCTACTTTCTGAAACTTTGTACATGCTTTAAAGTGTAGGTTTTCTTCCCAGATAATACACACGTGATTTTCGGAGTGGTTTTCAGAGAAGACAAGTGATTTTTGGATGAAATGTAGGGACAATGCCCCTTTTCCAGAAAACGCCCATTTATATATTTATTTTCACTCTGAGTGATCCAGACTTATTTTTCTGTTCCGTGCATTCCGTGCGATAGAATTTAGGCGCAAAACCCGACAAAAAGGAGTTGGAATCCTGTTAGTAAATGAGGGCCATGGTGTTGCTTAAGTATTCCCTTTATTTTTTGAGCAGTGTATTTTAGAATGGAAGCATTTAACATTTTAGTAAACTTTTTTTTGTTATTTTTCTTTTTTTTTTGGGGGGGGGGGGGGGGGAGGGCTAACATGTTTCCTTCCTGTGTCGTTTTTTTTTTTCTGCTGACTGTATCACATTTTCCCCACAAATAATTACAGTGTGCCTTTATCATTAAGCAGATGTTTTCTATTCTGAATGAAAGTGAATGATTGCAATTAACCAGATGCTGAACTATGGGACTCGGCCATTCTTCCTCCAGCCCTGCTTGCGTGACTCTATAACATGTAGACATTTGTTTGTATCTGGAGACGATTGTATGCAGCAATAATGTTGGTAAACAAAACTGCTATTGGCACCTAAATTTGTTGTGATCAAGTTTATACCCAAATATCCATCACTTTTCTGATGAGTGGACGTAATTTTTTTTAAATTAAATTCTATAAATAAATAAACCAACTGCCAGGACCATTATAGGAAGAAGTATCCCACCAGGTGATATGGACACAGAGAATCCTCTACATGACTGCCCAATGGAGCTCCCCAAGAGGATTCACTATGTCCATACCACCTGAGGATACTTTTTCCTATTTTGGTCCTGGGATCTGTTATTTCACATTTCATCCTGGTGGGAGAATACCACAGATGTTCTCAGAAGGAAAAGCAGTAAAACATTGAGGGATACCGGTGTTTTGTGAGTTGTGCCTAACTTTACAAATGTGCAAAAACCTGTTCTGTGAAGTCCCTTTTTGGCTATATTTGCACCATCCTTTTTTGCATTTGGTTTACGATCAACCTGTTGAATGCCAGTTACAATTTGAAAATCATTTAACTGAAATTTTATTGACTGAAAATCTATTTTGTGCTTTTAGAATGTAGTTTTTATTTATTTATTTACTAATTGTCAATTTAAGCAAATAAAAAGCTCCCAGAGGGATTCAAACATAGAATCATTAACAGTAATAATGAACTAGGAAGTAAGCCTGTAGGGAAGTCGTGGGCGATCAACGTGAACTGCGCAAACAAAAGGAACACCCCATCAGGGTATAAATTAAACAAGGACAAGAAGTGAGGGGAGAGAATAAAGTGAATGTAGTTTCTGTGTACATAGATATTTCGAAACCATATTTAAATCAATGGAAATCTCTCCAACAAATCTGCTGCTTGTGAATACTCTTAATGTTTTACTGTGAGATAGCTCATAGACTAAATATCATTTAAACCCCATTGGTCAGTAGTGGCTTTTTCATTACACAGCTATCAATTGCCCACACTTCATCTTGTATTTCAGCTGCCATTCCCAGGGCCCCAGTTGTTTTTCAGAACAGAACACAGATCACCACAGCCCATACAAGTGAGAGAGCTGTTGGCTGAACATTCATTTGGTCACCAATCAATAAATTCCCCCAATACTGCATGTGTTTGAAGTCTGCACCTGAAATGAATCAGCAAAAGTTGCCCAAAATGGGAATGGGTGAGGCATGGCACGGAGGGCACATGGTTCAGCGAGAAGGAGTCGTGGCCACTCCTGTGCACAGAATTTACTACGACTTATGCCTGCTAGTAGATGTAAATTATAGTGGAAGTATATGCCAGCTCTGAGCGGCATGGGCAGCCTCAAATGTACCTGGCTTTATTAAAAGGAAACTGACAGATGGATCAACCCCAATAACCTGAATATACTGGTGGTTAGTGTGAGTGATCCTGAGTAAAATGATGTATTCCCTACCCCCAATCCGTTCAGCTTTTCTTGAGACATGGCACAGTTTTACAATATGCAAAGATTGGGGGGGACTTCAATACCCCATTACTATGAATTCTATAACTGGGTTATAATATAGCCAACTAAAATCTGCATTAGGCCACTTTTACACGGACCTATTTTGGTTAGTTATTTAATCCCTCTTTGTAAGGAAAACAAATGACTAAAACCTACATAGAGAGAAATTATAATACAGATTTGTGCATCTTCCCTGTTTTGGGCCCATTCCTGGTCTTATTTTACAAATGTTAGTCTAAGATCACTTCCAAAAAAGACACAATCTGCACTAACCAATACATTGGTGTGAGGTGTGGTATCTTAGTACCGTATTTTTCGTCATATAAGACGCTCCGGCATATAAGACGCACCTAATTTTATAGGATAAAAATCTAGAAAATAAAGATTCTGAACCAAATACAATGTAAAGTATAGGACAGTGATCTTCAACCTGCGGACCTTCAGATGTTGCAAAACTACAACTCCCAGCATGTCCGGACAGCCGTTGGCTGTCCGAGCATGCTGGGAGTTGTAGTTTTGCAACATCTGAAGGTCCACAGGTTGAAGACCACTGGTATAGGAGGTAGTACTCACGTGTCCCCGCCGCACCGGTCCCGTCACCGCTCGTCACCGCTGCCCTGGATGTTGCCGTCCATCCCTGTCGCCGTGTCCCCGGGGTGTCCCCGTCGCTCCGGAACGTCTCTGCTGCCCGGTATCCTCGCTCTCCGTCGCCGCCATGATGTCGCTACGCACACCGCTCCTATTGGATGCCGAGACGGCGTGCGTGACGATGTGATGACGACGAAGGAGATCGCCGTCCATGCAGGGGATCCCGGCCCGGAACAGACACAGAGGAGGCAGGTAAGGTCCCTCCCGGTGTCCTGTAAGCTGTTCAGGACGCTGCGATTTCACCGCGGCGGTCCTGAACAGCCCGACTGAACAGCCGGGTTAGTGTTTGTTTTCGCTTCAGATGCGGCTGTCAGCTTTGATTGCGGCGTCTGAAGGGTTAATATAGGGCATCACCTGGATCGGTGATGTCCTGTATTAGCCACGGGTCCCGGCTGTTGATGGCTGCAGGGACCGCCGCGATAGGTGTGTATTCGCCGTATAAGACGCACCGACTTTCCCCCCCCCAGTTTTGGGGAAGAAAAAGTGCGTCTTATACGGCGAAAAATACGGTAATTCTGTCATTCTAGGTTTGAATCCAGCCAGGGCAGCATCTGCACGGAGTCATCCTAGTTTTCAGGTTGCCTCCTACTCTCTGAGATTGATCATGGCGCATGCCTATGTGAGTGCCTCAGATAAGCATGTTACCCTGGATGGTTTCCTATACAGCACTGTAGAGAAGTGCATATACGGGCACCCACTGAATCTTGTATTGCTGTTTCCATCAATGATGTGCTATGAGCAAGGACATTATACTAAAGTTCACAAGCAGCCAAAGTTCATTTTGTTTGCTTCCTTACTAAATGGATTATTTGTGGCAGAACTTGGTATAATATCTAGATTTGTTGGCGACACAAGCTGTTTTTTGTCTTCCATAAAGAGAACATGTAAAATCCAATTTAATTAAAGTTTACTATTTTTAGTGGATGCAAATGTTGGTAGTATGTGTAATGCTTTGTGTCCAGCATGTAAAGAGCGCAGTTAAAGATGCTGGTTGTCCAGGAATTACATCTACAGATACAGTGGGCTTTGTTGTGAAATAATGAGGTTGCTTATACTTAGGAGACTTTAATTTTTATTTGTGGCTACCATACATGAGGGACTCAAGCCCCTAACAAGCCTCTTATTGACTTGGTCATGCTAGTGTGATATTACATAGTGAACTACCTTTCTGTGGAGGACTGGAAAACAATAGCTCCATAGACTCCCAGGCAGGCAAGAGCCAGCCTCTCCTTTTTTTAATAAAAAGATTAATAGGTCTATTTCCATCTCTGGGTTCCACCTTTTGGCCTCAACCATAATCTTTACATTTATAAACGCTGGTGTTTTGATTTATGGAATTCGCCATGCATCACGATTCATGACCTAATATTTGTTTAATCAACTGTAACAACTTATGTACTGAGCTCACCATGTATTATATCAATTTCATCATGTGGCATTTGCCTTTATTAGATGATGTATGTGTTTCAATTTGCTAAGTCGTGTATTCACAGCTTGGATGAATTATGTGGCTATTCTCAGGTTGGTTAACTAGCTTATAAAGCTACAGCCTTCCCTTCCCTAAACAGTAGAGGGTGCTGTGTCACATAAAGCACATCTCAGTAGACACATGGTCCCAATTTTTTGTTTCCATTACAACAACCACAGCAGATGAAAACTTTGTCACTTAAGCATCGATCCAAGACCCTAAACAAGAAATACGTTGTTAATAACCATAATATATCCTAGAAATAGATTTTATATTTAACCTGAAATTAACAGGCAGAAAGTGGACTAGTTTATAAATAACCATAAATACAGTAATATCTAACCATAAATTCCTCAACATTTTTCCTTTTCCTGTGCTGCCCGGCAGTTCTGTTGTCTCAAAAAGGTCTGGAAGGAATTTGTACGCCCTTCAGGACACGTGTTATTAGTAAGGTTAATGTAATGTAAACTGGTAGTCTGAATACGGAGCTAAACCGCTTGATATTTCTGTAAAAAGTAGTTATATGCTATGCTGGAGGTTTTATATCCACCCTGAATGTTATACTACAGTTTTTAAAGTGCCAAACTGGAATTCGGTAGACTACTGGTGTTTCTGAGCTAGCTGGTGATGCCATGGTTGTTAGTAACCTCATTCACAGATGTTGGCGTAATGAAAGGAAAAGACTTGGTAGGTTACCTAGGTAGATGTGTGGGTATGTTAGCTAAAAAAAAAAATTGTCGCAATATTACTTGAATGCAAAATACATAATCGTCCATAGGAGCAGATTTTTTTTTTTAAATGTAAATATTTCTTGTGAAACATTTCTTTGCAAATAAGTGAGGAGCGAGGAGTCGGCCTTTTTGATGCATATAAATAATCCTATTATCTTTAACCTTTTCTAACTTATTGTATATGTTTCCAAATGTATTTTGAAGCCTTATCTGTATTGATAGGTAGTCAAAATGGTGTACTGTAAGGTTTTATTATGTACAAGAAAAAATTACCATTACTTGCCTCATTGCACCTGATAGGTGGGGAATTCCTTTTAGTTTAATATTTTAATTAGTTTTAATCTATGATTGATTTAATCTTTTAAAGGTCCTACTAATGCTTAAAACCAAAAGAGAAAAATATCCTGACACTTCTTCACTTAATTTCATCCTTTCATTTGATGTTATTTTGTCTTGTATCACAATTTTATATGAAGTCTCATCATATATAAAATCTTATCCTTTAATTTGATTTTATTTTGTCTTTATATAAAGAAACTTTCTTTCAGTGTCGCAGGGGCACAGCCATACCCCCTTCTCATCCTTCATGCACGGTGTACAGCTGGCCCTACATGTTGGATGAACCTGCAGATTTTTTGTAGGCTTGGCAGACCTCTCAACTTTCCCTCCTAAATTAGTTTTTGGATTGGATTTAAACATGCCGAATTCAACTGAAATAGCAGGATCATCTGCCACCAGAGGTGTCTGGCAGTGGCTCCCTCCATTCCCATTCAGAATACATGCACAGTTTGATGAATGAAACCAATACTGTCATTAGCATAAACTTTTGACAGGTCATCCAGACATATCAAAAGCTTAGATTGCATTGGGTCTCATTCATGAAACCTGCTGTGATTGTTGGCTAAAGCCAGGTTGTAGTTTGCTTCACTCTCCAGCCGCCCAATCCGACTGATGAACTCAATTATAGTCTAATAGTTTAACAAATACTGTGGCATTGCAGAAAGGGTGTGGTCCGAAATGAGTGTGCCAAAAATGACATCAAAATTTTGGCCTTAAACCAGCTACTAGTTGATCTAAAGTTAAAACTCATTCCTATTCATCAAACAGCATAAGATTCTAATAAACTATTGCTATTGCATAACCAGATTAACATCCACTCTTGTTGATGCACAGTGCTGGATATACCATGAAGTCATTCATTTTTTAAATTCATGTATTGTTCTGGGATCCAGCCTGGCATCTCTCTTCATCAATTTGTCTCCTTAAATTTGGGTTTCTATTGCTGCAGTGATGTTGAGCTAAAACTATCTGGTCTTAAAGGGTTTTTTTTTTTGTTGTTTTTGTTTTGTTTTTTTAATCAACTGGTGCCAGAAAGTTAAACTGATTTGTAAATTACTTCTATTAAAAAAAATCTTAATCCTTCCAGTACTAATTAGCTGCTGAATACTACAGAGGAAATTATTTTATTTTTGTAACACAGAGTTCTCTGCTGAATCATGAGCACAGTGTTCTCTGCTAACATCTCTGTCCATTTTAAGAACTGTCCAGAGTAGGAGAACATCCCCATAGGAAACGTATGCTGCTCTGGACAGCTCCTAAAATGGACAGGGATCTCAGCAGAGAGCACTGTGCTCATGATGTCAGCAGAGAGCACTGTGTTTCAAAGAGAAAATAATTTTCCCTGTAGTATTCAGCAGCTAATAAGTACTGGAAGGATTAAGATTTTTTAATAGAAGTAATTTACAAATCTGTTTAACTTTCTGGCACCAGTTGATTTAAAAAAAAAAAAAAATATTCCACCGGAGTACCCCTTTAACTCTTTTGACACAAATGTACTATTTATTTATTTTTATTTTTTTATATGTCATTTTACCACAAAAGGATAAAAATAATAATAATAATAATATGATGTGCGGCAAAACTGAAATCTTTTTATTCAACTTGTGGGGAGTTCATTTCTATGCAGTGCATATGTTTGAAAAGGCTTGTAATGTTTGTTCTGTATTTCAATACCATTACAACGATACATAATTTATATGGGTTTTATTTTACTACTTATTGGGGAGATTTATCAAAACCTTTTGGATAGGAATAGTTAACCTGTTTTCCATAGCAACCAATCAGAATGCTGCTAAGAAAAAAAGCTTTGTATGCATCAGAGGCACACAATATGGGCCCACTCACTCTTAATATGGCTGTGTACATAAGCCCTGGAATTACTTTCTGTTTACTGGAAAAAATGAAAAGATCATAAAAATATAAATATGAAATATTGTAAGTATTGCTGTCCCATATGTTTTTTTCTTCACCACTCCTAGGTATTATCATCTTCAGGAGTACTGTTTTTTATGGGAAAAGACTATACTGCCCCCACCCTCAGATCCTCAAGTTTACAGAGACCTGGTTAATGCAATATATATAATTCAGAATAACATACGAGAACTGACTTGGTTTAAAATAGATTTTAATTACTGCAGCAAAAGAAGTGTACCTTTGTGGAGCGTAGTCTGGCTCACTACATGGCAGGTTGCCACCTAGTTAATGTGGCCAGAAAACATGTGGGGCAAACACAGCATTGACTGAACGGCTTAGACAAAGTGCAATAGACTACTGTACAGGGCATGTCAAGCATTCTAGGAAGGGCCAGCTAGTTTTCAGTCTGTGTGTGTTCAGACTTATCGCAGAGTAGATAGTGCTATATTAGTAAGCTGAAGTGATATTCTAAAGAAATGACTTACATTAATACACTAAAACTCACATACATTCTAATTTAAAGACATGTATTTCAGATTGTTCCTTTTTATTTTCATAATTGAGTGGTCCACATGCGTCATGTCAGGGAGAAGCAAGGTCCTATGACACATTATACTATTAAAATAGTGGTAAAGTACTGATCAGGATGTGATTTTTTATTTTTGCCAACCTATCAATCCCAGTTACATTTGGCTCTGCCAAAAAACAACCTGCTACTCTTAATATCTATAATATGCCTACACTCTCAGTACAGAATATCTCTGGGCAGAGATTCTGATCTGCTGCAGGCGCTGCCAAAATTCTTCAGCTCTGGGACCATGCGGACATGAGCTGTCACCATTTACTTCAACACAGTCCTTGTGGAATTCCCCTAAAAGAATGAATTTATTTATTTTATTTTTTTGGGTCAATGTACTGAATTAACATGGCGGAAATTCTGCTGTGTGGGCGGTGCAGCAGAATTCCAGTGAAAATAATAGGAGGCTTCTTCACTGCAATTTGAGGGTAATTCTCTTTAGAAATTCCGATGCAGCAACCTCCCACTATTTTTGAGGGGAATTTCGTTCAGAAATTGAAGTATGAATGTACTCTATCTGATCCTTGACTCCCCTCAAATGGCAGCCATTAAACAAGATAACTGTCTAATGATCCTATAAAAAATTATGGAATCAACCAATAAAAATGGTGGTAAACTTTTAGTTTTATCAGATTTAAAGGGAAATCACTAATCCTTGATGTTACATTGGCCATTGAGTTGGCATTCAGGGTTTATTAAAGATAAAAGTCTGTGAGAGTGTTGTAATGGCTGCCATTTCACCTAAGAACTATCAGAATTAAGGTCCCCATGCACATTATGATAAAGTCAGCTGAACCCATATATTTTGGCAGGACTGACGAACTGTCCAGTGTGTATTTTGGGGCCTCCCACCTCCTAACCGACAGATCAAGTTAATTGAGAGAAGGATTTGTCATACTGGATAGCCTGATCCTTGTGTTCTAGGAGAGATAAGTTGCAGCCAGAAGTGTCCGGTCATGCTTTTCCTCCTTTTCTTATTCAGAATGCGCGTACGCCCAAACGAAAGTAGCGTTCCGTGTTTGTCAAGAGCTTTTGGCTGAGTAAATATCTGGCCAGCTATTGAAGGTGCATGGCCAGCTTATGTTAAATCTTGATGGAAGGGGACTACTTTTTCTTCTATGGAGAACAGTAATGGCAATATATCAGACAACAAGCAGGAAATCTGGTACTGTCTTTGGCTTGTTGAGTTTTGTACCTTTTTTATTTATCGGATAAACAAACATCAAGAGCCAGGTAGACATGTTAGGACATGACTTGAAGTAAAGGGAAGTGATGTAAATGAAGGAATCTGTAATGTTTGTTTATATGTTTAGGCTCTCATGACTGGGCTATTGTTATGCTCTCCAAAGGTGACGGCTTCTTTAACAAATGCAAAGGTCAGGAAAATGATAACCCCTGTTATCCTGGGCACATATGCACCTGCCTACAGCCTCTATCACCTTCTCTACAAATGGGGAAAAGCAATGTGTCATTTTATGTACCCACTTCACATCTTACTGCGGAGCCTATACAATGCAACCTATTTCATGGTTCCTTTGTATAAAGGTGACACTTCCAAGGAAGGAAGGAAACCTGCAAGGTAGCAAGAATGCTAATGATTGGCACTGACTTTACGCCTGTTCACCCCAAATAGTGGGCTTGTATTATTCAGTAGCATGGCCACTATCATCAAATTGTTGGCTTTTATTATTCACTGGGAATAAACCTGTTGATGGGCTGGAAGTCCCAACGTAATCCCTAGTATAAACTGCTGAAAAGTGTATATCTTGATGTCCACATTTTTTATTTATTTATTTATGTTTCTCAGGTGGGTCATTGTATCAGAAATGTAAGGATAAAAGTAATGGCAATGTCAGAAATGTGTTTTCCTTTCACTAAATATGGGGCAGAGTTATCAAAACCTGTGCAGAGGAAAAGATGACCAGTTGCCAATAGCATATAGCCTACGAGAAATGCTCCACAGGAATACATAATTCAGGGTACAATATACATATTTTCCCACAGCAACCAATCAGATCGCTTTTTTTAATTTATCAGAGGCCTTTTTTGTTTTAGAAATTTAACCCCTTAAGGACCACGGGCGTACGGGTACGCCTTGACGCCCTAGTACTTAAGGACTTAAGTACTTGGGAATTTCAGTCCGGGCGGGGCGGGGATCGAATCGGATGCCTACTGAGACCTGATGACCCGGAATTAGGTAAAAAAAAAAAAATTTTAATTCCCTTTACCCCCCCCCCCCCAAGGGCCCCCAAGTGTCCGCCGCAGATTATGCAGCACAACCCAGGCCCTATTAGGGTTTTGCGGTGCTGCTATTTGCCACTTTTTATTAATTTTTTTACATTTATTTATTTTACACCAAGCAAACATACGCTTCCCTCCCCTGGCCACCGCACAAAAAAGGCGATTTGACTCAGACTCCGAATCTGCCAGGGCGGACGAGGAAGATCCTACTTTTCTGTGTTCTTCCTCTTCCTCGTCCTCCTCCATCATTTATTACTGATGAGTCCCCCCCCCCCCCCCCCCAACGAAAGTGACCCAGTGGCCAACACTAATACGAGCATCCATGCCACTCGTAATAGGAGTCCGACCCCCCCCTCTCCCCCCCCCCCCCCCAAGACAATTTTACCGGAGCTGGAGACCCCCCCCCCCCAGAGACCCCTCTGGGGGCATTTTTCCAAAAATGGGTCATGGGTCACTGAGTAACTATCATCGGGGACTTTTTTATGTTGCCTCAAATGTGCAGCGCTCTCTTTCCACCTGAGCGGTGTGCGCATTTGAGGCAACAGATTAGGGACAGCCACACACATCACATTCCCAGAATGATGATTAAGAGCATAGGGTTTGGGGTGGGCATATTTTTACTTTTGTCTATGCACGGGATTATCATTCTGGGAACATAACCTATTTTGTCATTTTTCGGCCCACTGTACCCCACTTTATTAACTCAGTGTACCCCATGTAATGTTACTTGAGGAGGGCTCTTGCTGTTATGGCTCCATAGTAGCTCAAGGCCCCTGACTGCGCTCCTGCTCTTCTAAGACCTGGTGTGCACCCGCAGAGCTGTTTACATCCCAATATCAGGTATGTCCTTACCCCAAAGAAATGTATTTACAAATTTACTGTGACCTTTTCTCCTGTCGTGAAAATGAAAAATTTGGAGTAACCCCAGCATTTTAGTGTAAAAAATAAAATTTTCCCTCTTCACATCCCATTATAATGAACATTTATCAAACACCTGTGGAGTGTTAAGGCTCACTGTACTACTTGTTACATTCCTTGAGGGCTGTAGTTTCCAAAATAGTATGCCATGGGGTTTTTTTTCTTCAAAAGGCTAAATGTGACTCCTTCTCTTCTGAGCATTGTAGTGTGCCCGCAGAGCGCAGGAGCCAGCACTACAGGAGAGGTAAGCTCTCAGGCTATCTCGGCAGTGGATCTCTTCACCCAAACCCCCCCACCCCACCCCCCGCGATCCACCCCACTGGACCACCAAGGACTGGATAAAGGCACCTTTTGACGCCGCTGTCAACTTTTGACATCAGCTAAAGGGTTAATAGCCGCCCATGGCGATCGACGCATGTCGGCTATTAACACCGCCACCCTGCTACAGGAATCAGCTGGGGGCCGGTCGGTATGATGCGAGTTTGAGTCGGGAGCCCGCGTCATACCCCGTTAACGGCACATGGACGAGTATAGATGTCCATGGTTGTTAACGTAAAAATGGGCTTGGTCCTTAAAGGGTTAAAGAAGCATTGTAATTGGTTCCTATGGGCAACTGGTAAACTTTTCCTTTGCACAGGTTTTGATTAAATTGCTCCCAAGGTCCTGTTACTGTATGATGACGATCCACCCCACAGCAATACAATGAATACTAAAAAATAATGTTTAAATGACCCTAATAAAGTATGCCACTGTCTCCCCCCTCCCCCTCCAAACCAATGTGCCCCTTATAATAATCAGCTGTCTTGGCTCCCCCACTACTGTAGGGTCTGAGTACTGTGTAATACAGACATCACTAATTGTACTTGTTCCACACAGCAAGCGCTGAGGGCAGGACAGGGAGCCGATCTTGTTCCTGCTGGCACTCAGCCTTCCAATTATATCTGTGTCTAAAGGACGTTTATACAATTGAAGAGAGATGCCCTGGGTCCATATTGGGTGATTTGTGTTAGTATTTCTTATTGGGGTAACCTGTGTTCTTCAGTCATTTTACCACAAAAGACAAAAATAAAATCCTCAAGGTTAATACTAGTAAACATGTAATAGTATTAAAAAAAGGATCTAGTTCTTTTATCAGAAGCTATGCATATTACTAGTTGAATGAACCAATAATAAAGTTCCACAGAAGCTAGAATGCACAGTCCAGCAGGGAACAGCAGTGGAATATTTCTGGCTATACAGAACAACCTTTAATTTTTGCTCAAACATGAAAAAGTTGTTTAGGTCAAATTTAGAAAATATAAGAAGTATGATCGGACAGTACCTTATACCTGGCTAGCTGAGGTCATTCTCTGCATCTCCACAACAGTCACAATTCACAGACCTGTACTTGGAGAGAACAGCAGCAAAGTTGGCGATGTAGAATTTTAGAAAACGAACATGCCCTATTCTGAGGTGGTGTGTATGTATATAGATAGAATTCTATATCCAGTGAATGGGTGGGACAGTAAAGCATCATGCACCATGACACATTTGCTTTTAGCTTTTATTTTTTCCTCATAAACCATTTTTAAATTAGCTATTACCTTTTGTATCTTATTTAAGTTTTTGGAGGGAAAAACAAATCCAGAGAAATAACACAATACATTTCCACACCACCTTCGCTATGTATGTTCTCTGTAGGCCACCTACTGTTAAAGGGATGTTGGGCTAGTAGTACCCCTTCTTCATTTATTTGAACACATGTATACATTACTGTCCAGAGGAAGACATCCTAAAGTGCCATATGTTTTACTCATTTCGCATTTGAAATGGATAGTGGTTGTTGGGTAAATCCTTTTTGGCTCAGTTGGACAGCTATTACGCCTACATGAAGGTTACTTAGTGGCTGGGTTTGTTTAGGGTATAGAACTGTAGCTGACTAATGTTAGTCACAAGTCAGAAGTCTCTATTTTGTGTTATTACCTTCTTTCTGAGCATTATTTCTGGGAGATGTCCTTTTAGTATTCATTACAATGACTTGGACGGTGTCTGGTTTGTGGTTAAACCTCTGTCTGTCCACATCAAGGACAGACCTCTATGGTATAGTTATTCTGGCAACAGGCAAATGAAAGGGGAGAACAGTGACTCAATTTCCTTGTGTAACCCTCTCCTTACTTTAAAGGTTTTCATTAAGTAGATGCTTTGTAGTCTCCTCGTTGTACTAGGGTGTTTTATGTTCAACATGAACTGATAAGACCTGTCTGATGACATCATCAGGAATCGTTGGTATAAACACAAGCTGGAATATAATAATGCATAGGATACTCTGATCTGACATCTTGGATTACATGTTGATAAGTTTCTGTGTGATCTGTAGAAAGCCAGTCAATAAGGATTTTATGAGTGAATTGTGTTTCCATGGTCAGTGATATACAGTATCTTTGTATAATCATGCAATAGATTTTCATTGTTAAGCAAGGTCATTGATACATGAGGTTCCAATGAAGAAGCGAAGGCCATTGAAGGAATCTTGTGAGTCACGTAGCTTTCTGAAGCGTTGGTGCCAGGCATTGCAGAATCTGGAATGGCCATTTGCAGAATCATGGCATGTTGTAGATAAGCTCCAGGTGTGCAGCATTGTTCTATGACCTCTTCTTGGTTGTTTGGGAAGAAGGCCTTGTGTATATTTACCACACAAACTATAAATAATAGTGCAAACAAAAACCCACATCTGTTTGTGTCCATTCCCCCCCCCCCCCCCCCATCGTTTAACCCAGTTGGTCCATAAGTGTCTACAGAGTAACACTCTAAAGGTTTATCATACGTCCTTCATAAACAATAGTCTGAGAAACTGCGTGCTATGCATTCCACCCTTTAACAATTACTGTAAAATGGGGTTAAGGTATGTACCTTGTAAATAAGACATGTAGGTCCTTTCCCTGTCTTTAGCCAACTTCCATGGCTCATAAAGTTCATCAATCAAAAAATGGAACCAAAATGCATATTGTAAACACAGCCTATAATCCAGTCCTCATTAGTTGACAGCTCAACTTTTTAACTATCCTAATGTTATACTTTTATGTTTGAATTGTTAGTGAATGAAGACCACTTGTATCAGTAAGTGATTTTGGGAGACACCACTTTTTCTTATTACCATTACCATACATCTCAAAATGTCACAAGGATTAATCTCTGGTTTAATTAAGATATCTGGTTTCTTCAGTAAGGGTATGTGCACACTGCATATTTGTGATAAAGTGTATGGCAAAAATGTAGGGTAGCCTTGGATAAATTTGTCATGTATTTGTGGTTTTAATAGTGGTCATGGATGCAGATTAGCCTTATTCAGTGGGTAGGAGTCGGGGGACATACTTTTTACTCTGAAAAATTTGATCAGAATAAGGCCTGGTTCACATGGTAGAAAATGTGTGGAATATCTGCCCGGAGAACACTGGTAGACATTCTGCACATTTGCATGTTGCAGCAGCGCTAGGACCGCTTGAAAATGCGCAGTCTTACAGATGACAATGCATTTTTGAACGGAATCCGAGTGGAATTCTGCAGATGCTGGAATCTGGGTTTCCGCATCAGATGCTGCTGCTGCTGCTCTGAAAATGTGCACGGTGCAGCAGAATCCCACTGAAATCAATGGGACTCTGCTGCAGTGGAATTTCTGAGTGGAATTTTTCGGGTGAACATAGCCTAAGGGTAAGGACTATTAGTAATGCTAAAAAAAAATTTTTTAACTGCAGTAGCCTATCTGCCTGGTGTTTTTCAAACATATAATACATATATACTACATGAAATGTAGTTTTGCTCAGGCTTATGCTACAGGGGGGGAAGCGAGAGAGAATCAGTGCCAAAAAAGTGGTGTTCTGCCATTCTCTTCAGGCCTCCCAAATAGGCAGACACCCTATGGTACATAAACTTGCCTAAAAATTCATGTATGCTCCATGGTGTGTTTTTTTCCTTCTTTCGTTCACCATTGTTTTTTGTCCTAACTATAGTTAGTTTAGTACTACTGTTGATGGCTTTGTGAGATCCTTTACCATAGGTAAACATGGAAGCTTGTAACTCCTAGATGCTTAGTATTCTAGTAATGCTTTTAGAGTTCCGTTGTAAGACACATAGACCTCCTTGAATAAGGTTATTATGGGAAATGCCTGAATAATCCCTGTTCCCATAAAACGCCATACATATGCATGTTGTCCGTTAGCTACAGCTTCAGTGGTGCAAAGTGTTTTGTGATGTGTTTTTTACCTAGATTATTGAAGCCACATTTGATTTTACAAGGCTGAGCACTGTAAATTATTGGATGCTGGAAACCACCAGCAGAGTCCTTCTGTGGTGTTGACTTATGTCCAGAAAAGCCAGTGCAGGAAGTCTGCAGAAGGAATGGCTCTCAATCATTCCCCTTCATGGCTGGCCAGGAAAGTAAACATTCTCTGTATCGCTAATCATAGACCATCCTGGACATAATGTGGCCATTCATTGGAAAGGAGTAAATTCTTATCGTAATTACAGGTGTAAACGCTTTCATTCGGTGGAGCGCCATCCATTTGTTAGTGGTGGAAACATTAAGTTTGTGTAACAAATGTTCTGTGTACAAATCATTCTTTCCGAGTAGTTCTCCCTGATGTTAATTGAACAAGCTGGTGATCTAGAATGGTACTAATGTACACTAATGGATCTATGCCTAAATGTCTGCATCTAGTGGTACCTAGATTAGTTGCTAGCAAACAGTAGTGTGCACTCAGTACTGGCTATATGGGACTGCCTTGCAGGTGCACGGTGTTTGGCTGTCATTATTCTGCAGAAGTGCCTACTCCATACTATCGACACACAAGCTTCAGATGCACTTTATGTGCTTTTAAAAGAACAGTTAAGGAAAAATTGACAATGTGTTGTGTCTTGTGCAGGGACTGAGAGGCATCAGATTACTTTAGGATTTAAAAAAAAATAATAAACTGTGCTATTGTTACAGTATTTTTATCAGCTTTTGACGTTTTTATAATACCCATTATGCAGCATTTTAGCTGCATTTTTCTGGCCATTTTTTCCTGTAGACAGATGTTACTTTTAGGGTATATTCACACTGATGAATTGGAGTGGAATTGAAGAGGAATAATATTGGTCAGGAAATTCTTGTTTTTTTTTGCCATTTTCTCCCTTGTGCGGAATTTGTGCAGAATTCCCGTACGAAACACATTTTGTAAGTAGAAGAAAAATCCCATTGACTTTAATGGGCTTTTACTCATGGATTGTGCCTGAATTCATCTTCAGGCGGAACAGAATTCAGCATCGAAATTCTGCTAGCAGAGATTCCTTAGTGTGGACATGGCAGTGGAAAGTCCATTAAAGTCAATGGAACTTTCATTGTTGGAGGATTTGGATCGGAATAAGTGAGCAGAATTACTCGGGTAAATTCCTTTCCAATTCCTCAATCTGATCATACACTTAAAGTATATACTCAATTATTAAATGCTATAGGCAGGTTTTTGCATTTTATTTTTTTCTGTCGTTTTGGGTTTAGATAATAATAATTATTACCTTATTTATTATTATCAATAACCTTTTTTTTTTTTTTTGTTGTCAAATATGTATAAAAATGTGGAGGAGGTCTAACAGTTTATAACTCTATTTTTCTCCTGGAGTGTTCTGTTACAACTTCACGATTTTTAATTCATGAGTAACCTTGAGTTTTGAAAATATCTTCACTTGAACTAGTTTAATTGTCGCTATTTGTCTCATGGCACAGACAATACCATTCTGGAAACAAAGGCAGGGTGCTTAACACACTCAAGACAAAGAACAGTCCCAGTACAGAGACTAGGCTGATTTCTGATCATTGACAATAACCATGCATTTGAAACTGATGACAATCATGCCTGTTCACCCTGGAGATATCTCGATTATATAGAACAATGGGCTATGATCAAATCAAGAGGGGGGGGGGGGGGGGGTTCTTAATCCATTTTAAAGATTCTTAATCCTTTTTAAAGATGGCAACAGATATGAAAATCCCTATGACCATATCTGGTCTACACAGCTACTGACAGACTTCATTGTGGCCATGTAGCCTTTTATAAGGTGCAGAAATTATTAAGTGAAATTAACCGCTGAATATTTTTGGCTGGTGTGAGTCAGTCTCTGGGTACAAAAATATTCAGTTGTACAGTATACTGTCCCTTTAAGCCACGTGAGGAATACCTTTTTGTGCTGCCTCTTGTGGTCGGCCAGGTATTTTCAGCAAAGTATTTTCACATGTCTCCTATAAAAATGATTCATGTTCACATATAACAGTTTAAGTGACCAAATGATTTGTTACCTTAATGCAGAGCATGTATGTATCCTTCTGATGACTGACCTCAGATATGGGATTACGCTATTTTTAAAAGATTATAAAGTAAGGGCACTTTTATATCAGTATTCCATAACTTTAAGAGATGGATAACAGTCTTCAGTATTCTCAAAGGATCTTCCAGATTGTAAATTATTTCAGGCCTAAAACTGTAAACTTTAGAATAATTTTCTAATGGTTTTGCACACAAGTGGCAGCGTTACCTTTTTGTAGTAGAAGGGCTGGTTGGTAAGATGACCATTACTTACTAGGAATGCTACCTACATGTAGAAAGGATTGAACAATCAATGGCGTGATAAATTGGCACCCTGGTGGGAAATGGCATACCCTTGCCAAATAGTGACATAAATTTTAAATAGCTTTACAATACAGCATGTTAAGGTAACCATACACAATTGCTAGCTGTGGCCACTAGCTCATTTGGTCTGCTTTATGTCCCATAGAAATCAACTGAGAATTTATGCTTATTTAAAATAGGACATGGGAAAAGGCTGCTGCCACACACTTGTAGCAGTGGCTTATCATCTGTGGCAAAGAAGTATCAAAAATGTTTGACTCTTTCCTTCCTCACCCTGACATTTGTCATTGGGAGACCCCCACATATTAGATGGGCAGCTTATACCGCTCTAACTGGTAGGTTCAGCCAACTTTGATCAAATGTTTATGATCAACTCCAATTACACATTTTATGTAGACTGTAAAATGGGCATCAGATTTTTGGATTGCCTGCAGTAATGTCTCTTTCCTTGGCTACTTTTATATTAAGGATGGACATTATAAGACCTGGAAGCAGGAGCTAAAATCATGAAGTTTGTACAACATCTTGTATTCCAACACCAGAACTTCTGTGTGCGCTGAGGGTGAAGTGAGATGTTCTAGTGATCTCTGCATTTAATGGGATCATATTGGTAAACTGAACCTATTGCCAGTTTGTCACACACTGTAAGAGTCTTGTCAAATACTCTTAAAGGAGTATTCCAGGCCAAAACTTTTTTTTTTTTATATATATCAACTGGCTCCGGAAAGTTAAACAGATTTGTAAATTACTTCGATTAAAAAATCTTAATCCTTCCAATAGTTATTAGCTTCTGAAGTCGAGTTGTTGTTTTCTGTCTAACTGCTCTCTGATGACTTTTGTCCCGGGAGCTGTGCAGTTCCTATGGGGATATTTTCCCATCATGCACAGCTCCTGGGACGTGACATCATCAATGAGCAGTTAGACAGAAAACTTCAGAAGCTAATAACTATTGGAAGGATTAAGATTTTTTAATAGAAGTAATTTACAAATCTGTTTAACTCTCCGGAGCCAGTTGATATGTAAAAAAAAGTTTTTGCACATAAATGGAGATTAAAGGTGTAAAACTGTAATTTACACACACGCAAGATATTCTACTGAAACTGAAAATGGTAAAACTGTGGTGGCTGCCCCTAAGTAGTTGTACACACTGTGCGGCGTTCACCCTAACCATGCTGGTCTGTTTATATAGAGAGAGCCACCTGGTGTGGTTTCAAGAGCAGTCAATGAAAGGTCTTTCTTTTGATGCACTGAGGAGTAGGCAAAGTTCATCTGTATGGGCTTTAGGGATAGGAAGCTTGGGTTGCTGGTGGCCCTCTGAATTTTACGTAATCAAAGGGATGAATGGGGGGGTTGGGCCAGTGACAGCATGACTAAGTAGAGGGGCTGGCCCTCTTAAGTACAGGTAGGATATGACTTGCAGGGCTTAGACAATCAGAATGGAAACAAACTAAGTGGAGTAACATCTATGTGTATAGCTGCCTACTGAAACTTCTCCAGAGGATCCCCTAGAAATCCTCAAATATTCTGTTATCTCATCACTGAAGAGGTAAGGACGAGACCTAATTCTTATAACTTTCATAGTTTGCTTCCTTGTACAATGTATTTTATTAATGCTTTTAATTTGCTGCAAATTGTAACTTTTTTTTTTTTTTTTTATTGTTTTTGTTTTTCATGTTATTACATTTAATGTAACTTCTGTAAGTATGGGCTAATGTAGTTGGCCTGAAATCAGTCCCATGGCTGTTTTGCTATGACTGATGATATATTTTCCTATTACCTGGAGCTCAGACACTTAATCTCAGGGCTTTATGTAAGTGAGGTTAATTGGATGTTGATGCCTGAACCATGAAGCTGTAGGCAAAGAAGGGTCAGGTCTGCTCAGGTTCCTCAGTCTGCCTCTGTTCCAGATGACATACAAGATGGCCCCACATTTGATCCCTTTTATGGAACAAACGTTGCATTTGTATGTAGCATGTGCACGTTTGTTGTCAGCTGGCCTGTCTGATCTGCAGGTGGTCTGGGTACGCTTTAAATTTCAGCACTGTATTCATGGGAATGCTGTGTTTCCTGATACATGCCCTTTGTTTAATCTGGCCACACAAGAATATTTCTATAGGTCCCATATATCTGATGTGTGTACTCCCATATAGCTGTTGTAGTGTGTTTTATGCTACCTAATATTAGGTGTAAGCAGTTACTGTTTTAATTTCATTCTGATAGTTTAAAAGGATTCAATGACGATCATGTAACGAAACTTGTGGTTGTACATTTTCCTGGGAACTTGTTTCAATGGTTCCCAGAATAGGAGACAAAAGAGTGTTGTTCAGTCCAGCAGGTGATGGTGTGTGATGTAAATATCTGTGTACATTGAAATAGTCAGCTTGCTGTTTCCTAGAGGTCACGACAGGACAGATCCCAGAAACCAGGGAATGATGGCTACTAAAAGTTTTATTGTTGCTGGCTTAACTAACTTCTTGTTGTGGTCTCAAATCAATCTCTCTATTGCTCCACCTCTTCCCTGGCGTCAGGATTTCTAGAACACCAGCCATTCTTTGAAGTGGAAATGTGGATGATTTACTACAAGTTATTAGAGAAGCAATCTCCAGTTATACAGCTTAATTGTATCAGGCTCGATGGAAATGAAAAATTCAGCAGTAATGTGGACGTAAGGGAATGTTAATGGCTGAAACTAGGCTTTATGTGGATTGTCCTGGTCATCCTTTGTTCTACACATCTGTCTTTTTATAAATAGTAAAATTCCATATGTTGTGGTTAGAAGGTGCTAAATGAGCAGGTCAGTAGAAACAAAATACATATAAGAAAGCATATTAAGCCCACCTCCTGGTAACACATCAAACGTTTTCTTATGCACCAAAATATTTGCCTATGGGCATTAGTGACAACTAGGAGTAACTACTTTCCCTCCTGTCATTTTGGCCACTGGTAAGAACATTGTCTAAAATCTAATCCTGATATATAGCAGTGTTCATAATATGTGTCTTCAACCATTATTTGATACCTTGCTAGTATCTGCTATCTGGTTCAGTAAGAACTGTTTTGTAGAGGACTCCTTCCCATCCTTTTATGTAAGAATGAGATCGCCTCTACATATTATCCTTCCAGTACAGCTCGAAGATTAAGGCTTTGTGCTGGTACAAGACTACTGGTATTTGGAAAATGCCAGTGTTCACTTCAAAAAGCTGAATCTTATTTATACTTTGCAGTTTTTGCCTTAAAATAGCCTTATATCGGGATTAGTTTTTACAGCTGCTGTGCTGGTTTATACTTGCTGCCTGTCACTGACATGGCCAGCAGTTTACCACTTTGAAGAACATGTACAACTGTAAAAGCATTCACTTGTATGACTGCTTCTGCACTCGCAGGCCTGTTCAATGGATCACTCAATGTGTTGGGATCCTTTGAGATACTTATTTTGTAGCTTGTCCATCAGGATCATTTTTCTGTTGTGTTTTAGGTTGATTTCTGTGCTTCCAGAGCCTATTGGCTTATGGGATAGCATATGGAGAGATGCCACCATAGACACGGCTTTCAGAGTTTGTCCATCTGGGATATGGAGAGTACACCTAAACAGTTGTCTTTTTAATATTTTCCTTTTTTTTATTTTTATTTTTTTGTGGAATCTTTCTAACCTCCTTTAGAACCTGGTAAGGAAATATATATACAGTGTTACATGTTTCATTATGGATGACATTTGTCCGCCTAGTAAATAAACTTCACACCATCCTTTTTAAAAGCATCTTGCAGATTTACAGCACTATCCAGTGATGGTTCCAAACTTGTAAAAAACCATATTAATGATATTTTCAGCATACTTTTCTAACATCTGCTTTGGAGATGTTTTTGCTTTTTCAATATAAAATGTCTAAACCCCTTTACTGTGTGTTAACAGCTTGCCTCTAAATTGAATTATTTCTTGTATATTTTACATCCCATGGCTATAATGAAAGCATAGAATAAAAATATTTCGTTAAACTACCATCTTCCACATGCTTTTCACTCATCTGTATAATAATTTGAATATGCCTCTTGCATCACCGGTGTAGTCTTTAAGATGTCTGTTGGAAAGCTTAAGCCTTGACCTGCAAGTGAGCAGCTGCGGAGACAACTCTGCCATTATGTGTATCACAGTGTCTGTACTGTATGCAGATGCTAATATTTCAGTCTGGTTAAACCATCGTGTTTCATATGGATAAGACCTTCTTTATAACTACTTCTCAGTCTAAGAATGTTACACAGTTGAGTTTTACTGCCCTTGCCAAGGTGATGTCTCCACCGTTGGATCCCCAGAAATCTGAATTGGCTCAGTAAAAAAAAAAAATGTATTTTCATATAAAAAGGTTTCATACTGTTTGCCATTCCACCCATACAGTGACTCCCTATTCTTTATAATTTTTAAGTACATTTAGGCTTTTTCCCAATGTAACTTATACTGTATGAGTCACTGCTTTTTGGAAATCCATAAATGAGTACTTTCATACTGATTTTTTTTTATTTTCATTTGAATCTGTTCAGGTTATTCACTAGTTGAATCTTCACCCACCCCTTCTGTAGCCTAATATATTGGGATGTATAAAGTCCCAAATGCTGATGGTGGTTAAAGAACAAATCCTTTTCTCCTGCATAAATGATGTTGTTGTCTATAAGCCATAGCTAGAAACTATAGACTTGCCTATATAGTTATGTGCCCCGAGTCTGCCATGTACGGCAACTGGTGTGAGTGTCGAGAACTTGGAAGACATGACAGTCAAGGCTGCTACATTTTTTATTGGTCTTTTATAACACTATAGTACTTGATCTTCACTTTGTGATGAACATTGGTTATGTTATGTGGGGTTACAGAATTTTTGGAATTGAAGGCATTAGAAGTGGACTGTAGAAGTGACTTGTGAACAGTTGGTTGGTGTGAATAGTTGAGCTGCACCTGTTAAAGAGAACATTTAACTGTTAGTAGTAGAAAGAGCAGCACAGTATTCCGGTATTGCCCAGGGTCAAAAGGTTATAATCCCTGTAGGGAGATACTGTAGCTTCCTTTGTTGGTGTGGTCTCTATCTTCCCCCTAATCTCATGTAGGTTCTGTTATATACTCTTTTTAATCTCTTTATATAAAATGCAGTTGAGGTCATTTTATTCTGGCAAGAAAGGAGGTAGTACTTCTTTATACACTATAACCTAACTGGGAACATATATATATATGCCTCATTAGTGGATTTTTATTACAGCTTTTACATTGTTCTGCCAGACTTTTTTTTTTTCTCTTCCAAAAGCTTTTTTTCTTTGACCTTTAAAGTTGCCCACCCATGAACCTGTGAGAAAATGATTCGCTGATGTTGTAAATGAACTTTCCAGACTACTGAGGTCCCCTCTTCAGAGGTGACATCTGAGGACCTGGCTTTTGGTGCCTTGAATGGCATGTATTCATTTCAAAGTTGGCCTCTGACATTGCTGCGTGGATATAGGTTTTCTTCTAAACTAAATACACTGTAAAACATTATCTCAGCAGGACATTTTCAGTTTGAACAAAGTCTTGACTTGGTTTTGTCTTGTTTTCTTCCTTAGACCAATTAATGACTGAAACATCCTGAAATAGAGCATTCCTTTATCTGCCTATGGCGATGGAGCAGAAAGTCTGTAAGCTCGCTTATGGGTGTCAGCGGAGCTCCACATCAGATGACGATTCTGGTTGCGCTATGGAGGAGTACACTTGGGTGCCACCAGGACTTCGTCCTGAGCAGGTAGGGGCAAACTGCTAACTGTCCATGTGTTCTTGGGTAACATATGACCTTTGTCTATGTGGTTTTTAATCCGATCCTTTTTATTAAAAGCTTTTAGTTTTTAACAATATTATGTATATGTTTAGTATTTTATTAGAACTATACATACTCATGTGTATTATACATGCTGTATTATCAAATCCTATATTGTTCTTGCATAGTATAAAACTTGGGACACTTACTCCACTAAGCTGTAAGCCATTTCTAGTAATCCATACAGTAGCAAAAACATCTTAGTACAGAGAAGCCCACTGCCCTATAATGTTATGGCCTGACTTAAAGCACATAAGGCTTATCTGGCATAGTATTTGGAAAAGGATCTAGTTAAACTGTGCCTCTTTAGAGGAGAACCTGGCATCTGGCTAAAACATGTTTGTATTTGACCCCTCCCATGAAGTTGACTTCAGGTCCTCTGGAAAAAGCTCAGATGGAAGCAATGAAAGCTGTGGCTTGGGATGAACCTACCAGCAGGAGCTGACAAAGCAGCTTTTGTCTCACCAATGTGTAAAATGCAAGAAGCAAATTAAACCTGTTTATAGGGGCTGTTTTCTAGATGGCTTCTCACGTTATGCAAAGTAATTGTAGGTAGAAATGTTGGAATTTCTATGGACTTGTTGACTAGTAGTAGAGGAGGTGGATATAATGGCCACATTAAATGTGCATAATTTATGGTAGCCCCTAATAGTTACTGCAGCTTGCATTCCAGAAAAGCAATTCAGCAGCTGGGTGCAAACTGAGCGTCTACTGGTGCGGAGTTGGCTCATCTGGTGCTCATTATCACATAAGCCTAAAGCTGCCTCAATCCTAATAATCCTAATGTTGCATTGTTTGCTTTTCTTGCCCATTTCACCTCCGTTTTACCTTCTCCTGAAATACACAAAAGTCCATTGTCTGCTGCAAATGTTAATATCTTATAAATAATCTTGTTCTTTTTTATGCACTGTATATAAATAGTTTGGTTTATTTTGCAGGTTCAGTTATATTTTAGCTGTTTGCCAGAAGAAAAAGTCCCCTATGTGAACAGTGTCGGCGAAAAGTATCGCATTAAGCAGCTCCTGTATCAGCTCCCTCCACATGACAATGAGGTAAAGTTAAATGATTTTTCCTTGGAACTACTTTAGACACATGCTTAACACATGTATTATTAATAAACTGGCTTCTAGACCATCAGTATGGTGAGAATCCCTTTTTAGTATTACAGTAATGTAGTGTTTTATTTAGGCCTTTCTCCCATTGCATGCTAGAATGTTATTATATTTACTTATATAGCTCTGTTTGTACCACTTTATAGCCACATACCATGTCCCTCATTCTGAATCCTTGTATTATGAGCCATATAGTTTGTTTGCTTATCTGTAGAATGTGTCAGTCAAGTGTCAAATAATCCCCAAGTCTGTGAATGCCAAGTATTGACAGAAATTGTTTGTTCCCATAGGTACGTTATTGCCAGTCATTAAGTGAAGAAGAGAAGAAGGAGCTGATATTGTTCAGTACCCAGCGTAAAAAGGAGGCCCTAGGGAGAGGCAATATTAAAATCTTGTCAAGGGCTGTGATGCATGCCGCCTGTGAGCAGGTAACTGGAAGGCCCATTTGATGTAATCTTTGCAGTACAGAAAATAGTATGACCACTCACTGCGGCAGCATTTTCTCCCATTAAATCAGTCACGTTCTAGCAATATTGGAAGCAATGTATCTGTAGCAGCCTTCTGGTGCTGTCACCTACGCAGTATTATTATCCCTCCACTTCACCATGGCTCATATAAGGATTACCTCCAGCTAGTGTGCCTGTGAAAGTGCACATCCCATGTGCCTGTGCAGACTTTTGGGAGTATTTCCTCCATGGAAGAAGTGTCAAATTGTAGCCAGATGGCTAACTTTATTAAAACCACATTCAAATAATGAAAACCAGCTTAAGCGGTTCTTTAAATATCTACTTTACATCGGCAATATTTTTCTTGGTTTAGAATCAGTTTATGGTTGGGGATTATTAGACTTTTCTCCCTTTTGGATTTTAAATGGGTGTTTAAATTCCTCTGTAAGTTATATGTCAGAAGTAGTAGAGTTTCCTTTTAATGTGAACAGCAGCAAATGTGCCAACTTTCAATCAGCATGGTATAAACTAGGCTTTTTAAATGTATTTTTTATACAATTCTTTTCTTTTTCTTTAGTGCGGTGAGAAGATTAATGGAGGTGAAATAGCAATTTTTGTTTCGAGGGCCGGTCCTGGGGTATTCTGGCACCCATCATGTTTTGCCTGTTCCACGTGTAATGAGCTACTGGTCGATTTGATATACTTTTACCAAGATGGAAAAATACATTGTGGCCGGCACCATGCTGAACTACTTAAACCAAGATGCTCAGCATGTGATGAGGTATGTAGCCCATACAAGAACTGACTTCTTGCAAATAGAGCATTTTATTCTTTTTATTCATTTTTTTTTAATGTTCATTAGTAACATAGAAATACAATGTCACGTTGAAGTTCTAATGGCCTTCTGTATTACTCTAGTAGTCCTAACTATTGTGTTTTTGTAGATTATATTCGCTGATGAGTGCACAGAGGCTGAAGGGCGTCACTGGCATATGAAACATTTTTGTTGCTATGAGTGCGAGACTGTGCTTGGAGGACAAAGATACATAATGAAAGATGGTCGTCCCTTTTGCTGTGGCTGCTTTGAATCCCATTATGCGGAATACTGTGAGGCCTGTGGAGAGCATATAGGTATTGTGTAACTTTTTATTGTAATTTCCCTATAATGTATTGTTATGTGTAAAGAGGAGTTCAAAGAGGATACCAGATTAAAATGAAACCTTTTTAGATTTGTTGATTAGTTCATTGCAATTAATAGAGTAAAAATACTGCTAGAAATACACAAAGGATGCTAATTATTTTCAGTACACATGATTTAAGAACACACATGAAACCCTGATGGTTTTATTCTTTTAATCAGCATTTATATAAAATGTAGATAATCAGACTTTTTTTTACACTGCTATTTTCATTTGAACTTGTTTTTTCACCTTTCAGGTGTTGACCATGCCCAGATGACCTATGATGGCCAGCACTGGCATGCAACAGAAAACTGCTTTTCTTGTGCACAGTGTAAAGTTTCTCTGCTTGGATGCCCCTTTCTGCCAAAAAAGGGACGAATCTATTGCTCAAAGAACTGTAGTTTGGGAGAAGATGTCCATGCTTCTGATTCTTCTGACTCAGCATTTCAGTCTGCCAGATCCAGAGAGTCCAGGAGAAGTGTAAGAATGGGAAAGAGCAGCAGATCTGCAGATCAGTGTAGACAATCACTCTTGCTGTCTCCAGCATTAAATTACAAGTTCCCAGGACTGTCTAGCAATGCTGATGATACATTGTCTCGTAAGATGGATGACCTCAGCTTATCAAGGCAAGGTGCCAGTTTTGATAATAATGACTTTTGGAAAGGAAGGGATGAGCAGGAGACTCCTGAGGATCATGAAGAATGGGCTGAGCATGACGACTACATGACTCAATTACTTATAAAATTTGGCGAGAAAGGACTCTTTCGGCAGCCTGCTGAAGATAGTCGATCTAGCGAACAGTGGATGTCAGAAAATGTCAAAACCTGTAGTGACTTAAAAAGAAGTGAACGAAATCAGAGTTTGGCAAGTAAAAAGTATCAGACTGATATGTACTGGGCACAGTCACAAGATGGTCTTGGAGACTCTGCCTATGGCAGCCACCCAGGGCCGGCAAGCAGTAGAAAGATACAAGAGCTAGACTTGGATCATGCAACATCTGGTTACAAACGTGAAAAGATTCCATGGTATAAAGACTCTTTGGAATGTTTGTCTGATGATATAAAACCACCGCTGGACAACATCTGTAACTCTATGGATTCATTAGCATTGTCCAATATAACAGGTATGTCCTTTTTGTTCAGTACATGTACATTTTGGTTGGACATGGCAGGATCAAATGATTCTTATGCTGGTTTGTAAAAGATCAACTACAAAATGAAAGGAGAAAGTAATTGTAGTTATTAACTCCCTTCCTTCATTATAAAGTGACATGAGCATTTTGATGTATTTTAGTAAAAACATGTGCCCCCAAATAATTATTCTTTTATTTTAAGGCTGTTTACAAGTATTTGTCATTTGCATAGCTTTACATACTACTTCACTTTCGCAATCTCCTCTCTGTGAACTCAATCATATACTGCTATTACTTTAGACTAATATATATGATTTTTTTCTTAGGTGCTTCAATTGATGGGGAAAGTAAACCACGCCCTTCACACTTCTCTTATCCAAATTTTCAAGACTTGGACATGAGGGATTGTGAGAAAATGAGCAACATGGGAACCCTTAATTCTTCTATGCTGAACAGGAGTTCTGAATCTTTGAAAAGTCTAAGCTTGGAAATTTGCCAGGAAAAGCCACTTCCAGAGGAAAAACCTGTTCACATGTCTGCCCTGAGAAGGTCAAAATCACAGACAAAACCACAAGTCAAATTTTCAGATGACGTAATTGATAATGGAGATTATGGCAGCATTGAAATCAGACAACCGCCAATGAGTGAGAGAAGTCGGAGAAGAGTTTATAATTTTGAGGAACGTAGTGAGAGACCACGACATCATCATCGGCGTAGGAAAAGCAGGAAATCTCGCTCTGAAAATGCACTTAATCTTGCAGCAGACCAAAAAGTATCTGGACGGGAGAAACCTAGATGTTACACGTCAGAGGATTATGACCGAGTCTTTCAGAACAAATCCCCTCAAGAGCTGCAGGCTTACATCCAAAACAGTGAACTTTTTGGACAGTATGCAAATGCTGCCTCAGACTATGGATTGCAAAGCCAAATTATGGATAAGTTTTTTGGTCTTTATGGTGAAGATGATGACTCTTGGTGTTCAACGTGCTCCTCATCGTCCTCTGACTCAGAAGAGGAGGGATATTTTCTTGGACAACCTATTCCTCAGCCACGGCCACAAAGATATCAGTATTTTGCAAATGACTTGCCTAGTCCCACATCTGCACTATCCAGTAGTCACTTTGGCCAAAGGACCACTAAATCCAAAAAGAAAGGCCAAAAAGGCAAAAATTGTATTATTTCCTAAGACTTTTAGGCATATTTAGTTTAATTCCTGTGAAGACAATGTACTGACATTCTTAATCCACAGAGACTGTTTCCTTTTTATAGCTCTGCTATTTCTAAAATGTCTTCTTTTTAATGCTTTGCCATTTGTACCAAAACAGGCCGGCTGGTGTTTGCAATGTGTAATTGCTATTGAAGATTTTGTGTGTAGCAGATTATTTACTTAGATGATCACAGGTTTACAGTTCAGGTTTGCTTTGTTTTATTGCTTTGCACACAATACTAAAGTTAGAATTTAGACAGTGCACCATATGCTTAGCATCCATTAGTATAGATGCATCAGACTTGCTAACACTATGCTCTGGAACCCACTTATAAAGGATTGCTTCCATCTGTAGTTTACAAGGGTCATTTACTTTTGAATATGATATATTTTCATATGAATAAGGCTTGTTTGCTCCTAACAGTTTGCATTTCGCACTCCTAAATCGTAGATGTGTGTATGTATAATTATGCAATGAGCTCTTTTGTTCCAGGGGATTCACACTGATCCATACAGGCAGAACCAGATTTTCTCATTTGCAAGCATTGTCTGAAACATTGTAAACCACGCTAAGTGTAGAATATTTAGCTGCAAGTTATTTATAATGATGTTTTTTTTAAACAAATTTAGCCCTAATTTAACTGTGCATATAATAAGTGTATATATTGTATATGTCAAATGTAGTACATGTTATTTTTTATATTAATTTTCTGCAAGGTTTTATTGAATTGAGGTCCAACAGAAGAGTTTTGGTTTGCGTTTGCTTTCTCTATATGTTCTTTCAATTACAAAAGGTTTAGAAAACAAACCCATCAGTATTTAGTAACAATGTTTCTTTATATTACCACCCCCAATCCTGAGGTATTTGGAATTATACATGGCACTGCAGTGGTGTACATTCTTTTACACCTACGTATCCGAAGTTTTATTTATATCAGACTAGCAGAGAAAAAAAAATTGTTGAAACAGCAATAGTTTGTCTCGGATGTGTGTTTTAGATACTATGAATCACTTGTTTGATATTTCTAAAAGACTGACACATTTTGTGAATAAAAAATAGAACATCCAGTATTGTTTCCTTTTTTTTTGTTTTTTATTTATTATATTGGCGCTCAGAAAATTCAAATTTCACTACAAATGATTCCTATCCCCAAACCCTGTTCCACACCAGCTTTTAGGAAATGCACATTTACCTTATATACTCGAGTATAAGCCGACCCGAATATAAGCCGAGGCCCCTAATTTTACCCCAAAAACCCAGGAAAAGTTATTAACTCAACTATAAGCCTAGGGTGGGAAATACATCATCCCCCCATGTCATCATCCAGACCCCCGTCATCATCCCCCCCCCCCCCTTCATCATCACCGCCTGTCAATCCCTTCATCAGTGGTCTTCAACCTGTGGACCTCCAGATGTTGCAAAACTACAACTCCCAGGATGCCCGGACAGCCTTCGGCTGTCCAGGCATGCTGGGGGTTTTAGTTTTGAAACCTCTGGAGGTCCGCAGTTTGAAGACCACTGCGGCCTTCGTCATCATCCGGCCCCCCTCTTTTGTACTCTCCTCCCCTCGGCGGGAAGTTAGAGTGAGCTGGTCCGGGCCATCTATGCTGCAGGGGCCGTCCAGTGGGGATGGTTAGTCATTGCGGGCTGTCCATTTTCACCGGGGTGCCCTCTTCTCTGCGCTTCGGGCTCGCACTAGTGACGTTGCCTTGACGACGACACACAGGGATGTTGCGCATGAACGTCCCTGTGCGTCGTCGTCAAGGCAACCCGTCACTACTCCGGGACCGGGCCCGAAGCGCGGAGAAGAGGCCCCCCCCCCCCCCGGTGAAAATGGACAGCCCGCAACGACTAACCATCCCCACCGGACGGTCCCTGCAGCATAGATGGCCCGGACCAGCTCACCCTAACTTCCCGCCGAGGGGAGATGAGAACAAACCAAAAGGGGGGGGGGCTGGATGATGACGAAGGCCGCAGTGGTCTTCAACCTGTGGACTTCCAGAGGTTTCAAAACTACAACACCCAGCATGCCCGGACAGCCAATTGCCAATAGAGCTTTATATAGCGGAGCCCAATATATTATGGCACACATTAAGACACATTTATTATGCATAGTATGCCAAAAAAAGTGTGGCCTATCAAAAAAAGGAGTGTGGCATGGGTAGGAAAGGGCATGGTGCAAATGTGATGCCATGCACTAAGATTTTGCCACACCACTTATAGTAATCCATCTAGTTGATGTAAACTTTTAAACTAGATAGAGCAAACTTTAATAAGTGGGCTACCAGTGTGCCAGATTTATCACAGTGGCTCAGGCTGTGAAATCTGGCACATCTGTAGACCGTATCGTCTAAAGTTGCATTGTCTGAGAATAAGAAAGTTTTGGTAACCCCCACCCCACCCTTCTCCCATAACCTGTATCATCCATTGCATGACAGCAGCCTGACAGGGTATCTGAGATGATCCAAATGTCAACAGAAATGTATACTGCACTACACTCGGGCCGATCAGCATTCCCAGATACTACTGTTGGAGAATCATCTATCTATGGCCTCTCCTGACATTTCTGTTCTAGTAAATGCTTGTATTCCCAATGTTATAACAACTCTAGAACATATTTTCTTCTAGCTCTGTTATGCCATTCCTCTGATATTTCTACTAGTGGCCAACTGGTTGTTACTATTTTGTGTTGTATCCCTACACTCTGACACTGTCATTAAGATGTTTCAGAACTGTTATTTTATAAGAAATACATTTATTAGAACAGATCAAACCGGCTAAGGATCCTCTTTAATAGGGAGACTTGGGAAATTATTTAAAAACAAAAAGCAGAAACATGGCACATCACTTCTCTAAGTCTCCCTATTAAAGAGGATCCTTAGCCGGTTTGATCTGTTCTAATAAATACTTGAATAGGGGATGAGATGTCTTAGGGCCGGAGTACCCCTTTAATGCTTGCCGCTATGCCAATAGCTATACAGGACTGTCTGCAAGCATATATAGTATCACAACTCAAATATATATTGAAACCCCTTTGAGAAGATAACCCATAATAACATTGAAAAGTGGTTTTAAATGGGGGGTGTCTTCTCAAAGAAAATGGCCACCATGCTGTATAGTGTACTGAAATTGTCACACAAAATCTGGGCTAGATAAGAGTGGTCTTATCCAAGAGGTGGTCTTTTGGAGAGGTTTCACTTATACATTCTGGGAGGGAATTTAAGACTAGCCTCACGCCAGTCTAAAACTCCGGCATCTGTAGGATTTGGCTAAATCAGACACTGCAGCGGCTGCCCCATGTTTTGTGCTTTTGGATTTACTAGGTCAGAACTAGAGTTGAGCGAACTTACAGTAAATTGGCTCGTAGCGAAACTCTCAGCTCTGCTGTTGATTACTTTAGTCTGTGTAAATTAGTTCAGCTTTCCAAGGGCTCTGGTTGCCTGGAAAAGTCTGGGATGACAGTCTTGGATGCAGACCTAGGAGACCTACTTTTTCCAGGCAACTGGAGCCCTTGGAAAGTTGAACTAATTTATGCAGACTAAAGTAATCAACAGCCGAGCTGCGAGGTTAGCTATGAGCCAATTTACTGTAAGTTTGCTCAACTCTAGTCGGAAATAGCATAGATTTCAGTGTGTGATTAGGCAATACCCGGTTAAGCTTAGCCATGTCTACTTAGTTCAGTGTGGTGCAGGTAGCATACAAATGGGGAAAAAGTTGTAACTTTTGTGCAAACCGGGGCCATGCACAGAAATAATTCTGTGCCAAATAATAGGCGTATGATTATGGCACACGGCAGCTGTATAGCTTTTTGCAATTTGAAAACATATACAACCATATTGCTTGCCGTATCCATTGACCACCCGTAAAAAAGTGTATCCAGTTGTGTAAGCTTTTGTATGCTTCCATTTTTCGACATGTTTTTTATGAAATTTTTTTTATTTTTATCTTTTTAGCAGTGTACAAAACCATTGTCTACACTTTTTTTAATTTCCTTTTTAAAAACCATATATCCACTGTATACATTTTTAAATTAAGAAGTCAATAAAAAGTGTTTATTGTATGCGTTTATTTATTTATTTTTTACTTGCACATGCGCAGTGAACTCTGAGGAACTTTCTCCAATTTTCTATAAATTGCAACAGGCATTTTTTTTTTTATATATTGAAAGGTATACTTTTTCTTTTTACAAAATAAGATTCAACCGGACATCAAAGCGCCCACCGCATAGGGTTTAAAACCGTATGCAGTGTAATTTAAGAAAACAGGATTTCATAAATTTTTCTCAGTTTTTGAGGCATGTGTTTTCAAAAGAAAAACTGATTAAAAATGCGAGGGAGGGTGATTCCAGCCAGAGGAGACAGAACTAGGTAAATATAGCTCCCTGTCAGGGGGCCGCCTAGGAAGACTTACTAACTTCATATCTTCACCATCCCAACGTCCTTGGGGATGGTAAGGAAGAAGATTTTGTACATAAAATGCCAATATGGTAAAATCTGACCGGCTTCCTTTATACAAATTTCTAGTCAAACCTTTTAACAAGTTGTTTAAAATAACAAAAAAAAAATAAAAATAGGCAGCATGTTTTCTCAGTTTGTTTTATTTATTTATTTATTTATTTTTTTTGCAAACCATGCCCCTACTGTGTGCTATGCAAGTTTATGAGATGAAGCCAGGAGTGGATTCAAGAGGCATATGAAATATATAGAGCAAGGATTAAAACTTTTTTTTTTCCCTGCTAGATCTACTTCTGCTTCTTGGCGCAAGAAATTGCATTAAAAATTCCGGAGAGTTTCCCCCCCAAAAATAGTGTTCTAATCGTAGCAAACAGAAGAACTTTTGTATTGAAATTCCAGAAGTGAGTTTAGCATTTATAGGAGATCTGTTTCCTGGTAAGAGTTCCAAGACAAAAGAGTAATAAACTGATGAAAGCCTGGACATACTCTACTGTCACTTTCCTACATTTCAGACATCCATGTTGGTTTCCTATTTGCTACATGTTTTCTAATTTGATTTCCTTTTTAAAGAAAATTGTAAGGGGAAAAATACGCAAGTTGAACTTTTTCCATTGCTTGGTGAAATGTGTCTAAATATAAAACTTTTGAAAGAACAGAACTGAAATTAAAGGAGTAGTCTACTGAAAAGTATCTTCAGTCCAAAAGAGAAAACCAACTTTAACTCACCTTCCTCCGTTCTCCCTTAGTGCCGCTACAGCTGTTCGGTCCTCCAGTCCGGTCGTCTTCCGTGTGCACGGATCGTCACTCTGCACTCAGCCTATCATCAGCCGAGGCGGGACCTGCTGTATTGCTTGCAAGCGTTGATTTCTTATGTAAATCTGTTTTCCCTTCAGACCTAAAAGCCCTGATGGGCTAAATGAAAGTTTCACCTTCACTGCGGTTTTTTTTTTTTTGTTTGTTTGTTTGACAGTCATATATCGTGGTATGGAATATCTAGTATGAAGATTATAAAATCATGGAACAATACACACAGCCGAAATATTATTGTGATACTAGGGAGTAGAACTCTCTAATGTAGACATGACAGGTGTGATTCAAGCAGTGCTTGTAATGTAAAGAAATACAACTAATGTACGATATGAGAGAATTGGTAGGGACATCATTAGGGTTATGAATTGAGTGGAGAATATCGACAATAAAAATGGCGCCATATTGAGGAATCACATTATTTTTAACTAGCTACGGAAAAAGAAATAAAAGCAGCCGAACTGAGGAAAAACATGATCTTTATTTAACTATATTCACAAATATACATTAATTGATCATAAACACGGGAATGTGTCTTGTATAATCAAGTGTTATAGATGTAAGGAGATGAAGCAGTCTTGTGAAGTAGACTTTATGATATTATATACGCACGGGACTGGGTGCATAATATTTTTAGCATGCTAGGAGGACAGCATGCAGGAATAGGGGCAGCATTAGCATGAATATAGATAATATCTATAGGAGTACATACTCAAAACCATGTTACGATGCTCATACATGCACCTTAACATCCTATGTATATAAATATAGGAAAATATGCTGACAACCTGGCAAGGCGTACCTCTATATAAGTATTCCCAATACTGATATATCTCAGTTCCTCATTCTGTCTATTCCTATATATCTCCCACTTCATATACATATATGTACATCTTGTAACGATTGAGATTAGAGAAGTTATAGTGATTTAATTTGTCACGAACCTAATGGTTTGGCAGTTGCTGACTTTAGACTGCATAAATTAGTTCAGCTTTCAGGTGCTCCGGTGGGCTGGAAAAGGTGGATACAGTCCTAGGAGAGAGTCTCCAGCCCACCGGAGTGCCTGAAAGCTGAACTAATTTATGCAGGCTAAAGTCAGCAACTGCTAAGCTGAGAAGTTCGTGAGGAATCGAATCACTGTAAGTTCACTCATCTCTAATTGAGATGTACCGTCCAGATCTATTGCCTGTTAAATCGTATATCTACCTGAATAGCACTTAGACTCTTCAGTAAATAACATCAGTGGTTCAAAGAGCTGGTGCAGATTTTTCTGCACAGGTGGACAGAACTGGATCAGTTATAGTAAGCTCTGGTGGCACTATGGAGTCTAAGTTCTAGCGCAGGTCTCTCTGCGCAGCTAAAGAAAGCCGGCACATGTGCATTAGCAGCTGAAGCAAATATGGAGAGAGACAAAGTTTTGGCGCATCTCTTAATGTGCAGCTTATCATCGGCACGCACATCCAATAAGTGGAGTGGCTTAGAATAATCGCTATTGGCTGATAAGGCTAAATCAGGGAATGGACTAGATGCTTGTCTGTAAAGTGAAGAATTAGGGTTATATAGGAACATTCTCATTGGCTAAATGAGTGACACCTCTATATGAAGTCATTATGGGAGGAATTAAAGCACCTGGTTCCGTGTTGTCGTGCTTAGTGCCCATCTGCCTCTTGACAAAGCCACTGATGTGCTTAAACATGTTCAGGGGGGCCGTGTTAAATTGATTTTAGACAGAAGGTGCATCTATCTTAACCAAAAATACCTGTGTACTGCAGGCACAGGTATTAAAGGGGTTCTCCGGTGCTTAAACATCTTATCCCCTATCCAAAGGATAGGGGATGAGATGCCTGATCGCGGGAGTCCCGCCGCTGGGGACCCCCGGGATCATGCACGCGGCACCCCGTTTGTAATCAGTCCCCGGAGCGTGTTCCTTTGGATAGGGGATAAGATGTTTAAGCACCGGAGAACCCCTTTAAAGGGGTATTCTGCTAGAAAACATCTTATCCCCTATCCAAAGGATCTCTGCTGCAGCACTCCAGTCATCTGGTGTGCGGAGCGAACTCCGCTCGAGTCGGATGACTGGTGACCACAGCCACCCTACCCTCCCTCTATTCATGTCTATGGGAGGAAGCATGACAGCTTCGCATTAGCCATAACGCCCCCTCTTATAGACCTGAATGGAGGGAGCATGGCGTGAAGCTCCAAGCTTCAGTGTTTTGGACGCCGCGGGGATCCCCAGCAGCGGGACCCCCGTGATCAGACATCTTATCCCCTATCCTATAGATAGGGCATAAGATGTTTTCCAGCAAAGTACACCTTTAATACTATACTGTGAGATATTAAGGCCAGAATGCTAAGTGCAACATATTACCATGTAGGACTATTTAGATAGAGCACTTGGGTTTAATTAATTTATGTGTGTGATTACTAATAAAGGAAATTTTTGTATATGGGAAATAAAGTTTTTTTTGGGTTGCTCCATGGTGACCAATTAGTTTTAAATATTGAATTTAAGGGGCCCAGCAGCATGACTTAGGACGCCGCAACTCCTCTCCGCTCCGGGCTCTCTCTCTACCCCCCCCCCACCCCCCCAGCGGGTCCTCTTCCAGAATAAATCGCCCCCTGGTTGGGGGGGGGGGGGATTAAAATAGTGGGTCTCAATGGCCTAAAGAGTTTTCCCCTGTCCCCTGCATGGGGGAGGAAGGCTGGATGAATGATTGGTGGGGTGCGCCCGGATTTTCCTCTGCTGCCCTCTTTGCCGTGTCTGAGACTACGCTCCTTACTTGGCTGACTCCCCCCTCAATGGCTAAACATATGGTACATTCCAGGTTTGCATGCGGACAGGTGACTGCAGCACTGCAGAAAGCGCTTGCGCGCTGAGGAGTTTGGAAAGGCGGCTGAGTGCGTCGGGAGCCTACACAACGTGGCGGAGAGCACACTAGAGAACGGGACTGAGTCGGCCGGCAAGGAGTGGTGAGACTTACTCTATTATATCTGTAGGAAAGTCCGTCCCCCCTGGCATCCGTCTGGGACTGTCTCTGCGGATATGTGGTTTTTTTCTGCTCCGGACGGCCGGGGTTTGCCCCAGGGGTTACCCTGGCCCAGCAAGCAGCTACAGGAAGCAAGACCAATACTAACTGACATTCCTTCCATTACATCTACGCAACCCAGGAGTTTTGGGTAACACCATATGATATGTCTGGGAAATATGCACTCGTATGTTGGCCCTCTGCTAGAGAGGACACTGTGGTAGAGAGCTATAAAGATGGGGTGTTGTGGGTCTGCGTCCCGCTGACTATGGGGCAAGGGACATGGGTCATTGAGTAATTCATGGGGAATGTACTTGCTGTCTTCCGCTTTGATATCCCTCTGGGTCACTTGGGCTTACTTTGACAACCCAGCTGAAAACAGTATGTTGCATTTCAGGTGTGGGTGACCAAAGCAACCCATCCCCCTCTGCAGTTGAGACCCTCTGGCCAAATGACCAAGAGGAGAATACAGACTTAAGCAAAAGGGAAGTACTTCTTCAACTTAAATATGCCCCCTAAAGCACAGAGGAAATCAGGTGGAACAACCAACTTAAGTGCTTCACCGAATACTTTATGCCTTGATACATTTCTTAAATCCCCTACTACTGCTAGTTAGACATGTGCAAATAAGACCCAAGGGGTCACAAACTGTGAAACCATTACAACTAGCTCAAGATTTGTTGTATTTGAGAGCTGCACCACAGCTATTAAAAGAAATACTGGCAGAGGTGCATAAATGCAATGTAGGGGTGCAGGACTTAGAGCTGCAAATAGGATCTATAACCACTGATCTGACATTTTTGAGAGATATGACCAGGGTGAGAGAGAGTTACTGGTTTGGAAGTTAACACATCTGAAATGCCAGAGAGGCGGTATCCCATACCCAGAAAATCCATCTCGAGACTATGCAGAAGATCACAGACTTGGAAGATCGCTCTCGCAGATCAAATATACAAATGATTAGGGTACCAGAAGGTGGAGAAAAGAACAACCCGGGGGCATTCTGCCATAAATGGATGATGGAGTACATAGGGGAAGCAAAACTATCACGGCTTTTCTGTATAGAGAGGGCACATAGGGTTCCAACAAAAACCCCACTACCTGGAGCCGCACCAAGAACCATTCTTATGAAGATCCTGTGCTCCAGAGACCTTCAAGGGAGAAAGGAGACCTTTCCTATAATGGCAGTACAATTGCATTATACCCAGACTACGCCAGGGAAACCCAGATGGCCCGGGCGACTTTTAAAAGTGTCAAGCAGAGACTGGCACAGGCAAAAATACCTTTCTCCTTATTGTTCCCTTAATAGGAATAGCCACTCTGGAAATACTTTTTTCTTTCATAACCTTCAGGAAGCCATGGCCTGGTTGGACTCAGAGGCACTCTGAATCCTGTGGGGGGTGGGAGGGAGAGGAGGATAAGAGTCACGGACAAGAGTTCTAATGGTGCCACGCTGGATCAAGAGGGGTTAGGAGGGAGGAATGAGGGGAGGGTGGGCTACCCAGGGTGGGCTACCCAGGGTACCCAGCGTACCCTTTTTTTTCTTTTAGGAACTAAATGCAGCTCAATCTATTAACATGGAATATTAGAGGTATGGGTGAGAGGTTGAAAAAGGTGTCTGTAATCGATTAGGTTAATAGACACCTACCAGCCATTGTTGGCCTGCTTGAGACACATTTTACACCAGACACAACAAAATTCGTAAACAAATCTTGGGCCAGTCAGATTTATCACTCCACCCACAGTTCCTATTCATCCGGTGTTTCTGTTTTTGTCCACCATAATGTGCCATTCACAGTCTTGAAATCTAGAGTGGACAAGAGGGGAAGATATGTTTTCTTTTTTTATATGGGAATTACAGATATAAAGAAGTAATTATTGCTTTTGTTTATGTACCACCCCCATTTGATCTAACTGTCCTCTCTGCGCGAACGGAATTCACAACACAAGACACTGATGCAATGTTGATTATCAAGGGTGATTTTAATGCTGTATTTGACCAAGTCAGTGACAGGCAACCCCCCCCCCCCACCCCATCAGTTTCCAATTTCAACAAGGGGCTGATGGGAGGAGGGGTATGCCCAGGATTAACCACTTCCGGCTTCCGATAATATACTAGGACAAATTCATTTCGGCGGAGATAAATTTCACTAAAATGCTGCTTTTTTCCCAAATTCATAATTTTTACAAGAGGTAATAGGAGAAAACGCCCCTCAAAATTTGTAACCCCATTTCTGGACGTAAAGTCCTCTGCGGGTGCACTACAATGCTCAGAAGAGAAGGAGCCACATTTGGCTTTTTGAAAGCAAATTTTGCAGAAATCGTTTTTAGGGGGCATGTCACATTTAGAAAGCCCCCATGGTGACAGAAAAGCAAAAAAGGCCCCACATGGCACACTATTTGGGAAACTACACCCCTCAAGGAACGTGACAAGGGGTACAGTGAGCCTTTACACGCCACAGGTGTTTGACAAATTTCTGCTAAAGTTGGACGTGGAAATGAAAAATTTTAATTTTTTCACTAAAATGCTGGTTTTACCCCACATTTTTTATTTTCGCAAGGGGTAATAGGAGAAAAAGGCTCCCAAAATGTTTAAGCCCCATTTCTTCTGAGTATGGAAATACCCCATATGTGGATGTAAAGTGCTCTGCGGGCCAGAACAGTAGAGCCCCCCCACATTTGACCCCATTTCGGAAACCTCACAGAATGTAATAAGGGGTGCAGTGAGCATTTACACCCCACTGGTGTTTGAAAGATCTTTGGAACAGTGGGCTGTGCAAATGAAAACTAAAATTTTTCATTTTCATGGACCACTGTTCAAAAAAACAGTGGGGTGTAAATGTTCACTGTACTACTTGTTACATTCCGTGGGGGGTGTAGTTTACAGAATGGGGTCACATGTGGGGGGTCCACCGTTCTGGCACCATGGGGGCTTTGTGCACATGACCTTCAATTCCAGCCTAATTCTCTCTCCAAAAGCCCAATGGCACTCCTTCTCTTCTGAGCCCTGTAGTGCGCCAGTAGAGCACTTTACATCCACATATGGGGTTACAAATGATGGGGGGCTTTTTTCCTATTACCCCTTGAGAAAATGAAAAATTTTTAATGAAAATTCTTCAAACACCTGTGGGGTGTTAAGGCTCACTATACCCCTTGTTAGTGTAGAGGGGTGTAGTTTCCAAAATGGGGTCACATGTGGTTGTTTTTTTTTTTTTTTGCGTTTATGTCAGAACCGCTGTAATGATCAGCCACCCCTGTGCAAATCACCTCAAATGTACATGGTGCCTTGTTCTGCGCCCGCAGAACAATTTACGTTCAAATATGGGGTATTTCTGTACTCAGTAGAAATTGCGTTACAAATTTTGGGGGTCTTTTTTTTTTTTTTTTTTTTACCTCTTGTGAAAATGAAAAGTATGGGGCAACACCAGCATGTTAGTGTACAAAAATAAAAAGAAATTACACTCACATGCTGGAGTAGACCCCAACTTTACCTTTTCATAAGGGGTGAAAGGAGAAAAAGCCCCCCAAAATTTGTTAGGCAACTTCTCCCGAGTATGGCGATACCCCATATGTGGCACTAAACTGTTGGCTTGAAATACGACAGGGCTCCGAAGAGAGAGAGCGCCATGCGCATTTGAGGCCTAAATTAGGGATTTGCATAGGGACGGACCGGGATGCAAGAATTATACTTGCCTCCGATACCAAAATTACCCTATGGCAGTGTTTTCCAAACAGGGTGCCTCCGTTTTTGAAACAATACTGTACCAGATGTTTTTCATTTTTATTGGGGAGGGGGGAGGAGGTGACTGTGTAGGGATATGTGTATATTGGGTACCTCCAGCTGTTGCAAAACTGCAACTCCCAGCATGCCCCTTGGCTGACCGTGCATGCTGGGGGTTGTAGTTATGCAACAGCTGGAGGCACAATGGTTGCAACTTAGCTCAGTGTTTTGCAACCAGTGTGCCTCCAGCTGTTGCAAAACTACAACTCCCAGCGTGCAGTGACAGCCGAAGGGCATGCTAGGACTTGTAGTTATACAACAGCTCCCAGCATGCCCTTTGGCTGTCCGTGCATGGTGGGAGTATTAGTTATGCAACAGCTGGAGGCACACTTTTTCATAACTACATAACTTCAACTCCCAGCATGCCTAGACAGCCAAAGGGCATGCTGGGAGTTGCAGTTGTGCCTCCAGCTGTTGCAAAACTACAACTCCCAGCATGCCCTTTGGCTGTGCATGCCGGGAGTTGTTGCTAAGCAACAGCAGGAGGCAAACAGCGCTTATCTGTTTGCCTCCTGCTGGAAGTGATTTGTACAGTGGTAGATATAATTCTACCCCTGTACAAATCACTAGTCAGACCACACATAGAATACTGTGTACAGTACTGGGCACCAGTGTACAAGAAAGATATAGTGGAGCTGGAGAGGTTTCAAAGACAGGCAACCAGAGTAATATGGGGAATGGGAGGACTACAGTACCCAGAAAGATTATCAGAATTAGGGTTATTTAGTTTAGAAAAATGAAGACTTAGGGGAGACCTAATAACTATGTATAAATATATCAGGGGCCAGTACAGAGATCTCTCCCATGATCTATTTATACCCAGGACTGTATCTATAACAAGGGGGCATCCTCTACGTTTAGAGAAAAGAAGGTTTCTACACCAGCACAGACGGGGGTTCTTTACTGTAAGAGCAGTGAGACTGTGGAACTCTGTAAAAAAGTTCAAAAGGGGTCTGGATGCATTTTTGGAGAATAAGGCTGGGTTCACACCACGTTTTTTTCAAACTGTTTTCAATCTGTTTTTCGAAAGAAAACCGTATGGCAAAAAAAACTGATGGAACAGTATGGGAAAAAGTAAACCATATGCGTTTTTAAACCGTATACCGTTTTTAAAATTGCATACGGTTCCGTCCGTTTTTAATTTTTAAAAAAACATACGTTTTTTAAAATTTTATTTAAAATAAATGAATTTTAAAAAATGTTAACTTTAGGATGAAAATGCGCATGTGTAAAAAGTATATGGTTTTCACATATGGAACCGTATACTTGTGCGTTTGCCATTGACGTCCATGTTAAAAAAAACGTATGCGGTTGCAGTACGGTTTTTAAACTGGGGACAAAACCGTGGTCAACCACGGTTTTGAGTACGGGAAAAAAACATATTGCAAGCAAACCGTCGGGGTTTACCCCCCAGGGGTTTACGAAGGGGTCCTGCTGAATGATTTCAGCAGGCATCCCGGTCCGGTCCGCGAGCGTTGGGGACCGGAATTCCCACGGGTGTACAGGTACGCCCTTGGTCCTGAAGTAACAGGATGTCAGGGCGTACCCGTGGTCCTTAAGGGGTTAAACTATCCTATAATCCCAACACTTTTTTTCTCTGATAATGTAAACTTAAAGAAAATGATAGCAGTCTGGAAAAATCTGCCTCTCTCAACGGGAGACAGGATTTCCATTATAAAAATGATTATCCTCCCTCAATTATTGTACCTTAATTCATTGCCTACCTGGATCACTTATTCTTGATTGAATAAACTTGATCGAATTTTGGGAAAATTTGTGTGGGATAGGAAAAGGGTCAGACTCAAATATACATTGCTATGTCTCTAAGAGAGAGACGGCAGGCTGAATCTATCCAATTTTAAGTTGTATTTTATGGCCAGAATTTTCGCACTAATCAGAAATCAGCAAGAGTCACTGATAATAGCAAACTGTTTAAAACGCACACAAAATAAATACTTCTTTACTAGATTCAGGCCACCCTAACATGATTAGGGGGCAGGGTTTCACATATATGGAGGTTTTCAGTAGAGCCTGGTTATGGCTAAAGCACTTAATTAGAATCGAAGGTTCATTTAGTTTTTCACCTATATGGCACAACTATAACTTTAAAGAATTTGATAAGATTGGGCAACAAGGATTTTGGGAAAAAAGGGGGTTGACTTGCATAAGTAATTTATATAACCACACGAGAATGAGGGAAAACGGGGAACTTACAGAGGGAATGAAAACTGGGGCAAGAGCACAATTTGTGATTAATGCAATTAGCACAAGCACATAGCGACACTCAATCGCATGCTCACTAAAAATACTTTTTTTTGACTGGTTGATTAGCGGGGGAGTTCAGAAAAAATGTTTGGTGTATATCTACAAACATCTCAAAGGAATAAAGGGAATGGCTGAGCGTAGCAAAGATAAAAGGAAATTGATTTAAGCCAATGTATTTAAAAATATCAACTCTGCTATAATTAATACTAATTTTATTTTATATGTGTGTTCATGATCTCTACCTTACGACTAGAAAATTATTTAAGTTCAATTGTAGGGCAGTTTCTAACTGTCCGCACTACAGTTTGGAAGATGCAAATTTTTATCATATGATTTGGGCATGTCAAGTAATTCAGAGATACTGGGAGAAAATATTTCGCCATTTAGAGGAGAAAGACATTGTCGTGTAGATGGGTTCGCTCACATTCCAAGAGGTTATTCTGGGTTCAGCAGAGACTAATTGAATGGTGGGAATTTTGCAGAATAAGCTTTTTCTATGTGCTAAAGTTACAGTCATGGCCGTAAATGTTGGCACCCCTGAAATTTTTCTAGAAAATGTATTTCTCTCAGAAAAGGATTGCAGTAACACATGTTTTGCTATACACACGTTTATTCCCTTTGTGTGTATTGGAACTAAACCAAAAAAGGGAGGAAAAAAAGCTAATTGGACATAATGTCACCCCAAACTCCAAATATGGGGTGGACAAAATTGACACCCTTTGGGAAAAATAACTGAAATCAGTCACTTCCCATAAGCATTAATAAGCTTCTTACACCTCTCAGCCGTAATGTTGGACCACTCTTCCTTTGCAAACTAGGTCTCTCTTATTGGAAGGGCGCCTTTTCCCAACAGCAATTTTAATATCTCTCCACAGGTTTTCAATGAGATTTAGATCTGGACTTGTTGCTGACCACTTCAGAACTCTCCAGTGCTTTATTGCCATCCATTTCTGGGTGCTTTTTGACGTATGTTTGGGGTTCAGAAGACCCAAGATCTAAGACGCAGAACCCAGCTTTCTGACACTGGGCTGTACAGTGCCAAAAATTGTTTGGTAATTCTCAGATTTATGATGCCTTGCACACATTCAAGGCACCCAGTGCCAGAGGCAGCAAAACTACCCCAAAACATCATTGAACCTTCACCATATTTCACTGTAGGTACTGTGTTCTTTTCTTTGTAGGCCTCATTCCATTTTTGGTAAACAGTAGAATGATGTGCTTTACCAAAAAGCTCTATCTTGGTCTCATCTGTCCACAAGACGTTTTCCCTAAAAGGATTTTGGCTTCCTCAAGTTCATTTTGGCAAAATGTAGTCTTGCTTTTTTATATCTCTGTGTCAGCAGTGGGGTCCTCCTGGGTCTCCTGCTATAGCATTTAATTTCATTTAAATGTCAATGGATAGTTTGCGCTGACAATGATGCTCCCTGAGCCTGCAAGACAGCTTGAATATCTTTGGAACTTGTTTGGGGCTGCTTATCCACCATCCGGACTATCCTGCATTTACACTTTTCATACATTTTTCTCTTCCATCTATGCCCAGGGAGATTAGCTACAGTGCCATTGGTTGCAAACCTCTTGATAATGTTGCGCACTATGGACAAAGGCAAATCTATATCTCTGGAGATGGACTTGTAACCTTGAGATTGTTGATATTTTTCCACAATTTTGGTTCTCAGACTGTTCTCTTCTCCTCTTTCTGTTGTCCATGCTTAAAGTGGCACACACAGACACACAATGCAAAGACTAAGCAAACTTCTCTCCTTTTTATCTGCTTTCTGGTGTGAGGTTTATATTGCCCAAACCTGTTACTTGCCCCAGGTGAGTTTAACCACTTAAGGACTCAGGGCATACCTCTAACAACGGCAGGGACCCGTGGCTAATAGCGCGCGGCACTGATCACGGTGCCGCACATTATGAACCCTTTAGATGCGGCGTTCAAAGTTGATCGCCGCTTCTAAAGTGAAAATGGGTCCGGTCAGAAAACCAAATACGGGTCAAAAATGAGCCGACTGGAGTAAAACGGGGACTCCGGTCTGCTCATTAAAGTAAATGGATTTCAGCGCCGGTCCGGCACCCGTACCGTGAAAACGTAGTGTGCATGCACCCTAACTTTCTGGAACCAGTGTTTTCCAGTGGAGTACCCCTTTAACTGACTCCACCACCTTAGGGAGTGATGAGTTTTCCATAACAGAGGACACTTTTTGTCTAGAGAGACCGATCCTATTTGGCCAGAATCTCCATTTGGAGGGGACAAAAGGTGCAAGAAATGGCATTGACGATTGCGGACATGAGGTCTACAAACTTCATGAGGGTTCGCTGAGGGACCCAGAGGAACCTGGTGGCAGCCAACACGTTGCCTCTTCTCTCATGTGGATTAGAAATGTGCAAAATTACCATCCCTAAGAAAAAAATATGACTAAGGCTGTGAAATAGCAGCCGAAACACATCACCTTGTCTGTACCTGTATTTTGATCTGTTTAATAAATCCTCAAATGCTACCGTTAAAAGCGCTGGACCATCGTGCTTTGTTCGAATTTACCTGGAAGTGGTCTGTTCCGGTCCGAGACACTTGGGGCTATAAGGGAGAGCTGGACATTGCTGCACATTGGAATCTGAAAAAAAATGTATGCAAGCGACAGGTTTGATCTGTGATTTATGCCAATTTACACTCCAAGCCAGCCAAGAGGAAATTTAGAGCCTAAGGTAGATGCACAGAAGAGTTTTGTTTGTGTCTGCCTTTATTAACCAGTTGTTTAGTTAAGGGACAATGGTCAGCTCCTGGAGTCTTAGAGCGGCTGTTGCTGCCAAAAACCACCTTTGTAAAAGTGCGGGGAGCCCAAAAATTGCGATATACTGGCTTGTACTGCTATTTTTAAATATCTTCTGCGCTGCTGGGCTATGGGTACATGGATGTAGGCATCTTTCAGATCCAGGGTAATCATGCAGGAGGATGTTGACTACAGAACAAATTGTCTCCATACAAAATGTATTTGATTTGATAAAATGGTAGAGGTAACACAAATTATCCCCCTTCAGAACCACATTTAAAAGGATAGCATATTTTCCAGCAGCAATACCTTTTAACTTGTAGAGTAGACTTCTGAGCAAGGTCGCTACCACAGTCGAGTAGAAAGCATGGTGGGGACATCAAAAGAGCCAAGCCTGCCGGACTGAGAGCAGTGCCGCACCACAGCTCCCAGCAGATAGAACCTGTCCTGTTTTAGCAAGGACAGATAAAAATTCAATGTGTGGACAAGATTTAAAGCGTACCTGTCATAGTGCAAAAAAAAAAAAAAAAAAAAAAAAAAAGTTATGTAGTTATGTTACTCAGTACCTAATCCTGAACATATTTTTATGTGTCTAGGACCTATATATCCCTTACAAATAGCCTTTATATGTTGCTCACTTGCTTTGTGGAGGGGGTGTGTCCATCTCTCTCCCTCACTGTGTTGACTCATCTGCTCTGAGTCTGGGAGCAGCCTGGCAGACTGCAAATCACTGCACAGTAGTTTGCATGCATACATTTTCTATCTGTCCCTAGTAAAGCAGGGTGCTAATCAACATCGCTGTCACTAGGTGTGTCATTCAGCTTTCATAGATTCCTGAATGTCTGATCAGCTTCTTTGTCATTCAGGAATCAGAAAGCTTTGGCTGTTCAAGCATGCTGGGAGTTGTAGGTTTGCATTGCAACAGCTGGAGCTGCAGTGTTAAAGCACTGTGTTAGAGCAATGTTGCCTTTAGCAGTTGCAAATCTACAACTCCCAGCATGCCCACACATCCTGTCTGTAGTTTTGCTTTGATAGGACTTATTGATGTAAAAAGTGACCAAAAATGCACTATTTTGAACGTTGGAATTTTTTTGCGCGTACGCCATTGACCGTGCGGTTTAATTAACAATATATTTTTATAATTCGGACATTTCTGCACGCGGCGATACCATATATGTTTATTTTTATTTACACTTTTTTTTATGGGAAAAGGGGGGTGATTCAAACTTTTATTAGGGAATGATCTTTATTCACTTATTTTTTTTCACTTTTTTTGCAGTGTTATAGCTCCCATAGGGGCTATAACACTGCACACACTGATCTTTTACATTGTTCAATGGTTTCTCATAGGAAACCATTGATCAATGATTCTGCCACTTGACTGCTCATGCCTGGATCTCAGGCACTGAGCAGTCATTTGACGATCGGACAGCATGGAGGCAGGTAGGAACCCTCTGGCTGTCCTGTAAGCTATTCGGGATGCCGCGATTTCATCTCAGCGATCCAGAACAGCTCCCTGAACTAACCGACATTAGTTTACTTTCACTTTAGACGCGGCGTGCAACTTTGAATTGCACTAACACATGTTTTGCTATACACATGTTTATTCCCTTTGTGTGTATTGGAACTAAACCAAAAAAGGGAGGAAAGAAAAAGCTAATTGGACATAAATGTCACACCAAACTCCACAAATGGGCTGGACAAAATGATTGGCACCCTTTCAAAATTGTGTAAAAATAATATTGTTTCAAGCATGTGATGCTCCTTTAAACTCACCTAGGGCAAACAACAGGTGTGGGCAATATAAAAATCACACCTGAAAGCAGATTTTTTTAAAAGAGAGAAGTTCACTTAGACTTTGCATTGTGTGTCTGTGTGCCACACTAAGCATGGACAACACAAAGAGGAGAAGAGAACTGTCTGAGGACTTAAGAACCAAAATTGTGGAAAAATATCAACAATCTCAAGGTTACAAGTCCATCTCCAGAGATATAGATTTGCCTTTGTCTACAGTGCGCAACATTATCAAGAAGTATATCTAGAAAAGAGTACCTGGCACTGCTAAGTGGTATATTATACGTGTGGATAACCTGGTATGACACTCTCTGGCAGTGAGTCTGTCCTGTGGATTGGTGGTGGTGCGGACTTGTATAAGCAGAGAATATTCCAGCAATTGCAGATAAGTAGAGGTATAAACAAGTGCATTCACCATGTTAGCAGCTTCAAACACGTCAGCTTTATTGAAGACATCCTGGTACAGACAGTATAGGTGCAGGGAGAGGACAGGAAAGGGAGGTATTCACGGGCTACGAGGCGGTTCCGTAGTCCGAGAATACCTCCCTTTCCTGTCATCTCCCTGCACCTATACTGTCTGTACCTGGATGTCTTCAATAAAGCTCACGTGTTTGAAGCTGCTAACATGGTGAGTGCACTTGTTCATACTAGTCACAAGAAAAAGTAAGTCGGCACCGCTACCCATCTCACCCCGTAGCGCTTAGCACAGTGCATGCGTATCGTATACTCAGGCAGTATCTTAGTAGCCGTTAACACATATGCCCCTCGGGTTCCAAGTCCTTAAGAAATAAAGTCTTTGGCATAGCAGTAAACGAGAATGAATGGGACGTCACTCACCGCGGTAAAGTGCCGTGTTTCTTTATTTTCTAAGGTGCATAAGCCGGGGGTGCAAGCGGACAACTTCAGGGACGCAGCTTGATAGGCATGGATGAGGTAACAGCCGTTGCACGTGCCTTGAGCACGCTTCATCAGACCCTACCTATTCCGCTCGTGCACCGGCAGATAAAGGTAACACCTATCAGTGACGCGAGCGCAACAGGTGTACAATAATTATCAGAAATATATAAAAAATGATTAAAAACATGAAAAACAAGTATGCAGCTTTTTCATGCAATACTTCCTGATGATCCTTATAGAAAAATGCTATAATCTTCTCTCTCGTTTAAACAGAGGTTACCTGCGGCATTTAATTTAATGATCCATTTAGCTTCTATTTGTAATAGCTTTTTCCTTCTTTCTTCACCTTCTTTTGCTGTCACTACTTCTAAACCTTGAAACGATAGGTCTTGGCAGAACCAGTTATGAACTGCATTCATGTGCTCTATGAAGCGCGGAGCTCCTTTTTTATATCTGACAGAGTACACATGTTCCCTGAATCTGGTGTTCAGGGCTCGCTTAGTGCTTCCGATATAGAAGCGGCCACAGGTACAGTACATGACGTACACCACCTATTGTGTCCTGCAGGTAGTTACATTTTTAACCAGAATTTCTTCTCCTCCTATGAAAACTCTTTTTCCTTGTTTCATATGAGGGCACCAAATACAGGAACCACATTTGTGATTCCCTATAGGGCCAGTTTGTGCCAGCCAATCGATTTGTTTTGTTTTGAACTAAAGTTACTACTAGTGATTACATCTTTTAAATTCTTACAGCATCTGAAGGCTATAAAAAGTTTTTTCGTTTACTAATTTTCCCAGCTCTGGGTCATTTTTTATTAAAGGACAGTTTCTATTAATGGCTGATCTGATGATTTTGTCTAAAGGGCCAAATTTAAAGGAGAAGGAAAACCGTGGTAATTCCCGCACTGTGTGTTCTATCTTCTTTCTTTTTTTGAACAGTAGATTCCTTCTGTCTTGAAGGAATGCTCTGTTCTGCGCTTTGTCCATGATTTTCTCTGGGTAACCCCGTGCCATCAAACGCTACTTCAGTTCTCCTGCTTGTTTTAAAAATATTTCATCAGAATTGTTAATCCGCCGTAGGCGTGAAAATTGTCCATACGGTAGGGACGTCTTCACATGTTCTGGATGGTAGCTGGAGAACTGAAGGAGAGAGTTCAAGGCCATTGGTTTTGTGAATCCTTTGTTGCAAGTTCACCGTTTATTATTACAACCTGTACATCTAGGAATTCTAAGGTTTTTGGGTCTGCTTTAGAGGTGAATTTTAAGTTCATATCGTTGTTTAGATTAAGATATTTTACAAAGTCATTGAAGTCTGTCAGTGTGCCATCCCAGGCAATGAACACCTCATCAACGAATCTTAGATAACATCTGACAGACTTTAAGAATGGGTTGCTATTAGTGAATACAAATTTGTTCTCGAATGCTGCCACATAAAGATTGGCGAAGGGGTGTCTTATGGACCTTTGGCAGGAAGTACCATCGCGGGCAAGACGGGGTTGAAGGTTCATTTCTCCGCTCTTTTTTTTTTAGACAACACACCGTTCTCTACACTTGCCCTTAAAAAGGTTTGTAATTTAGATTTTGTCTTTTGAATAGGGTTTTCCTGCAATCTCAAATAGGTACTATTGTCATTTAGTTGGCGTAAAGCCTCTTTTTTTTTTTTATAGAAGTCACTGGACATTAACACTACGTTTCCACCTTTATCTGATCTTTTAATTACTACATCATCCATCTTTTTTAGGCGTTCCAGTGCTGACTTTTCGCTTATACTGAGATTGCAGGGATCCTTTCGATACACGAGTGATTTTACCTTTTGTAATATTTTGTTATGGAAAATATCCAGGTTGCTACCTTTGAATTCCTCTACCATTATATATTCGCTTTCACTTTGTGTTTTTACCTCTTTTGTCTCTTGTAAATCTATAAGATTATCTAAACATTCTAGATCTATCTGATCTGCATCCTTAAGCATACTAAAACCTAGAGGGCCTATGGTTGCCGGAGATTCTCCTTCTGACTGACCACTGATTCTTTATTGGAAAATATTTTTTTCAAATTTAACTTTCTAATTGATTTAAATAGAGCACTTGTTTATACCTCTACTTATCTGCAACATTATCAAGAAGTTTGCAACCCATGGAACTGTAGCTAATCTCCCTGGCCGTGGACAGAAGAGAAAAATTGATGAAAGGTGTCAACGCAGGATAGTCCGGATGGGGGATAAGCAGCCCCAAACAACTTTGAAAGATATTCAAGCTGTCCTGCAGGCTCAGGGAGCATCAGTGTCAGCGCAAACTATCTGTCGACATTTCAATGAAATGAAACGCTATGGCAGGACCCAGGAGAACCCCAATGCTGACACAGAGACATAAGAGCAAGACTACATTTTGCCAAAATTAACTTGAGTAAGCCAAAATCCTTCTGGGAAAACATTTTGTGGACAGATGAGACAAAGATAAAGCTTTTTGGTTAAGCACATCAGTCTACTATTTACCGAAAACAGAATGAGGCCCACAAAGAAAAGAACACAGTACCTAGAGTGAAATATGTTGGAGGTTCAATGATGTTTTGGGGGTTGTTTTGCTGCCTCTGGCACTGGGTGTCTTGAATGTGCTCTAGGAATCATGAAATCTGAGGATTACCAACGAATTTTGGGTCATAATAAACACCCAGAAATGGATGGCAACAAAGTGCTGGAGAGTTCTGAAGTGGCCAGCAATGAGTCCAGATCTAAATCCCATTGCACACCTGTGGAGAGATCTTAAAATTGCTGTTGGGAAAAGGCGCCCTTCCAACAAGAGAGACCTGGAGCAGTTTACAAAGGAAGAGTGGTCCAACATTCCGGCTGAGAGGTGTAAGAAGCTTATTGATGGTTATAGGAAGCCACTGATTTCAGTAATTTTTTCCAAAGGGTGTGCAACCAAATATTAAGTTAACGGTGCCAATAATTTTGTCCAGGCCATTTTTTGGAGTTTGGTGCGACATTAGGTCCAATTTCCTTTTTTACTCCCTTTTTGGTTTAGTTCCAATACACACAAAGGGAATAAACATGTGTATAGCAAAACATGTGTTACTGCAATCCTTTTCTGTGAGAAATACTTCATTTTTTTGAACAATTTCAGGGGTGCCAACATTTATGGCCATGATTGTATAGGCATTAGGGCAATTGTTTAATGTATTATTTCAAATTATTTAAAATTCCCCGTGTCCTTACAGGACATAGGGGTAGAATTAACCCCATATCAGGCTGCTGGTAGGACAATAAGTAAAGGGTGATTAGAAGGATGGTCCCATATATTTTTTGCTTCAAAAGCAATCTGTACTCCTCAACATGCTATGGGTACAGACAAACACAACTTTTGTTTTGAAAAAAAAAAAAAAGTTCATAAATAAATAAAGGCAAAAAACTGCCTGCCTATCATTCTCCTCTAAGATGCCGCACTATCAAACATAGTGTATATTTGTATAGGATTTTTTCTTTTATTTATTTTTATTTTTTTTTCTTATTTCAAGTCATGTGATTATTTTATCAGGTGACTGAGATTTCTGTTAAAGAACTGGAGGAAAAAATGCATAGCATTTTTTTGCACCTAAAAAAGCCTATAGGAGGTAAAATGTCCTTAAAAAAAAAAAAAAAAAAAAACACTGCCATGCCCACAGCATATTGCGAGCCTAAAAATGCCACATGGTTATGACAATTTTATATCTTCCTATAGACTCTGAGCTAACATCTGGCTGCAGCGTTTTGGACCATAAAAAAGTCATGTGTTGAAAATCTAGTGTTGTTACGTCAGGTCTAAAAAATGCATAGTGCAATGTGTTCGATCCAGTACAGTGCAACTATGCCAGCTTATGGAACATATGTGAACCATCCCCTTTTTGGCATTCTAGTTAAAAAGATAGATAGACTTTTCTTTGTATACTCTGGACACTAGATATATACACACACACGGCGTTGGCATTTTGCCATTTATTAATAAGGCATGTACCCGTGCACTACTTTCTATAAATAAATGCCAAAACACGGTTATAATGTATTTGTACCACAGCCATTCAACACTGCTTTTCATTAAATACTTTATGTATTACTATAACATAGAACAATGACCAGGAACAGACCAAACTAACATGAGGTCCATATGATATTTATTTCTCCGATATTCTGGATGTACTTTTTAAATATACAATATCAAATTGATTTGAAAATCACAAAAATCAGCTTTTGCATGTAAAGTAACAAAATAGGTTAGGTATATATATTCAGAAATAGGAGATCTCAGATTGATTTATTAAATAGAAGTCTTGAAATATTCTACAGCTTTTAGTTGGTTTAAAAATGGACCAGACTCTCGAACTACAAAGTCACTTTACTGGAAACATAACAAATTAACATAAACCGATGCAGTAGAACAAGTTTAAAAAAAGTAAAATAAAAAATATAACCTTGATTAAAATAAAGGTGACCTAATAATTATTTACATTAAAGTGTTAAGATTATGTAACGTGATGGAAAAACATATCTGCTCTAGTAAACTCATTACCAATACCCATAACATTAGACATAAATCCTAAAGAGACAGTCTGAAAAATATGGCATATTGTTTGCTTCTACTTCCGAAGTTATGCCAGGTCTTGTTGTGCAGCGTCATATTCTGCAATATACAGTTTTAACTCGTCAATACATCTCTCTCCAATCTCACTTAAATTTTGCCGTAAAGCAAACTGGATCTGCTTTTCAAGTGTAGGGTCCTTTTCTATGAGCATCTTCACAACCATGCCAAAAGTCTCACAGTCCTGCCTGTAGACCTGTGCAAAATAGAAGCAAAGGGAAAGAGTAAGTAAGAGCATGAAGGTTCAGAATATTTAAACGATATATAAGAAACCTATTGGCTTCAACATACAGCAGCTACAGTCATGGCCAAAAGTTTTGTGTTTTTTATTTTATTTTCTACAAAGTTTGCTGCTTCAGTGTTAGCTCTATTAGTCAAATGTTTTTAGGCATATTGAAATATATTATAAGCATTTCGTAAGTTTTCAAACTTTTTATTGACAAATTCATAAAGTTTATGCAAAGACTCAATATTTAGTATTGACCCTTGTTTTTTTTTTAAGACTTCTGCAGTTCTCCTTGGCATGCTGGATGTCATATTCTGCGCTAAATTCTAACTGATGGTAACCATTCCCTTGTTTTTGTTTGTCCGGCGCTTTTTGAGGATTTGCCACATGTTCTCAACAGGCTTAAAGGGGTATTCCAGGAAAAAAGTTTTTTTTTTTTTATATATATCAACTGGCTCCATAAAGTTAAATTACTTCTATTAAAAAAATCTTAATCCTTTTAATAATTATCAGCTTCTAAAGTTGAGTTGTTGTTTTCTGTCTGGCAACAGTGCTCTCTGCTGACATCTCTGCTTGTCGCGGGAACTGCACAGAGTAGAAGAGGTTTTCTATGGGGATTTGCTTCTAAACTGGGCGGTTCCCAAGACACGTGTCATCAGAGAGCACTTAAACAGAAAAGAACAATTCAACTCCAGCAGCTCATAAGTACTGAAAGGATTAAGATTTTTTAATAGAAGTAATTTACAAATCTGTTTAACTTTCTGGAGCCAGTTGATATATATAAAAAAGTTTTTTCCTGGATAACCCCTTTAACCTGTTAAGGACCCATGACGTAACGTTACATCATGAGTCCGCTCCCGATCTATAATGTGGGCCCGGCCTCTAACAACGGCCAGGACCCGTGGCTGATTGATCGCGGTGCCGCGCTATTAACCCTTTAGACGCAGCGTTCAAAGTTGAACGCTGTGTCTAAAGTGAAAGTGAAAGCATGCCGGTTAGCTCAGGGAGCTGTTTGGGATAGCCGCAGCGAAATCGCGGCATCCCAAACAGCTTACAAGACAGCTGGAGGGTCCCTACCTGCCTCCATGCTGTCCGATCGCCGAATGACTGCTCAGTGCCTGAGATCCAGGCATGAGCAGTCAACCGGCAGAATCATTGATCACTGACTTCCTATGAGAACCAGTGATCAATGTAAAAGATCAGTGTGTGCAGTGTTATAGGTCCCTATGGGAGCTATAACACTGCAAAAAAAAGTGAATGAAGATCATTTAACAACTCCCCTATTAAAAGTTTGAATCACCCCCCTTTTCCCATAAAAAAAAAAACACACTGTAAAAAAAAATAAACATATGTGGTATCGCCACGTGCGAAAATGTCTGAATTATAAAAATATATCGTTAATTAAACCGCACGGTCAATGGGGTATGCGCAAAAAAATTCCAAAGTCCAAAATAGTGCATTTTTGGTCACTTTTTATATCATGAAAAAATCTCACAATGTCTCACAATGATTTTTTTTTCTGTTTTGCCGTAGATTTTTGGGCAAAATAACTGACGTCATCACAAAGTAGAATTGGTGGCACAAAAAATAAGCCATCATATGGATTTTTAGGTGCAAAATTTAAAGAGTTATGATTTTTTAAAGGCAAGGAGCAAAAAACGAAAATGGAAAAACTGAAAAACCCCCGGTCCTTAAGGGGTTAAGATCTAAGGCCATCTGGCCAAAGGACAGAAAATTTTAATGTTTTGTTTACCAATATACTTCGTTATCATTTTTGTCTTGTGACATGGTACCCCATCATGGTGGAAAAAAGCATTGTTCATCACCAAATTGCTCCTGAATCATTGGGACAATAAAAGAAAGAGGTAAAGAGTGGAGGTCTTTTGAACCAACGTGACAAGTAGGCCAAATTCACACTTTGCATTGTGACTTTTGTGATACCACGGTGTCAATTTAAAAAGATTAAGGCTAGGTTTCCACTTGTTTTTTTATCTGGCAGTTTTTGGAATGCTGCCACTGCAGTTTTTGAGCCAAAGCCAGAAGTGTATTCAAAAGGAATAGGACATATAAAGGAAGGACTTATACTTCTCCTCCCTTATGGATCCACTTCTGACTTTGGCTCAAAAACTGCCAGAAAAAAAGTGGAAACCTAGCCTTATGGTCCGATATCTGCGATTTATGACAGGCCTCGACTGCCCGGTAGAATTTTCATGTCTGTCTTGAACCGTAAGAAGCACACCGATCAGTCATAACAATTAAGGGGTTATCCCAAAGTAAATGGCCCATCTTTAGAATAGGCTACAATACCACATTAGTGGGGGTCCAATTTAAGAAATCAACACTGATCAGCAAATTTCTTTAAAAAAAACTGCACCATGTCTGTCCCCAGGTCGTGTGTGGTATTGCAGCTCAGTTCCATTGAAGTGAATAGAGCTAAGTTGTAATACCACACACAACCCGGGGATAGTGCTATTTTTTAAAGAAATTAGCTCTGTTTTTCTATTCCTGGATAACCCCTTTAAAGCGTGAGCTCCATGCTTAAGAAAAAGGCAGAGCCCCCTTCATTTAGTTTACCAGGCACAGATATGCACCATATATAGTACAGCCTACTCCAATTCCCTTGAAAGTGACAAAGCTGTAGTACCATACACAGTAACTACTGAAAGTAAAAAGCTGAGTGTCAGGTGATAAATAACACGGACTTGTTACATTGGGTGGGATATGTTAGGCACTAAGTGAACAGTTCGTTCCCAAAGTTAACATGTGGGAAGCAGGAAAATGGGAATCCATAAGGATCTAAGCAACTCTCACAAGGGCAAAATTTGATAGTTGGGTCAAAGGATCTACAAAACTGCAGATTTAATGGGATGTTCCTGGTATGCATTGGTTAGTGCCTAACTATAGTGGTTCAAGGAAAGCAAACTGGTGAAGTGGCAACAGAGTCATAGACGCCGAAGAGTTATTGGCCTATGTAGTGCAAACTGCTTAAAAAATGAATACGAGCTATGATAACTCAGTACATTGCACTATTCTGTGCATGAAGTCATGTAGCTTTAGACTGGCCAGTACCCCCATTCTGACCCCTGTTCAGCCATATACAGTGTGTTACAGGTTATCATTGATCTCTAAGAGTATACATTATACATCATGTTATAGATTAGTACTGATCTCTAAAAGTATATATTATACAGCTTGTTACCAGAGTAACAGTGTGTTAATGGTTACTGCAAATCTCTAGGAGTATACAGTATATTACTGGTCTCTAGGAATATTCAGCATGTTCCTGGTTATCCCTCATCTCTAGGAGTATACAGTGTATTACTGGTTATCCCTCATCTCTAGGAGTATACAGCGTATTACTGGTTATCCCTCATCTCTAGGAGTATACAGCGTATTACTGGTTATCCCTCATCTCTAGGAGTATACAGTCTATTACTGGTTATCCCTCATCTCTAGGAGTATACAGCGTATTACTGGTTATCCCTCATCTCTAGGAGTATACAGCGTATTACTGGTTATCCCTCATCTCTAGGAGTATACAGTGTATTACTGGTTATCCCTCATCTCTAGGAGTATACAGCGTATTACTGGTTATCCCTCATCTCTAGGAGTATACAGCGTATTACTGGTTATCCCTCATCTCTAGGAGTATACAGTGTATTACTGGTTATCCCTCATCTCTAGGAGTATACAGCGTATTACTGGTCATCCCTCATCTCTAGGAGTATACAGCGTATTACTGGTTATCCCTCATCTCTAGGAGTATACAGCGTATTACTGGTTATCCCTCATCTCTAGGAGTATACAGCGTATTACTGGTTATCCCTCATCTCTAGGAGTATACAGCGTATTACGGGTTATCACTCATCTCTAGGAGTATACAGTGTATTACTGGTTACCTCTTAACCATTAATACACTGTATACTCCTAGAGATAAGTGGTAACCAGTAATACACTGTATACTCCTAGAGATACCACTTATCTCTAGGAGTATACGATATACAGCATGTCCTCAGTTAATACTGATTTGTAGCATCTTTATTATACACTACCCATGTCAGATGCATTGAGTTTGACCGGTCAAATGTAGTGTAATGTTATGTCTGTAATGTGAAGTGTATGTATGTATGTTTTTGAGTGGGACTCCAAAGTGCAGCCCCCATTGGAAATGAACCACAAACAGTCCCTATTACACTACATTTGGTCCATTAATGCAGTGCTGGTACCATGGTAAAGGTCGACATAATGTTCTGCCAGTATACCATCATGGAAAGTATGTACAGGAGCAGCAACTCCCGTGAAAGGCTCTAGTCCCTGTTCCTGTACAGTCACTCTGTACCTATCCCAGCAAATGTGTATGGGTGCTCAGTGTATAGGATCAGGGACACCATATGCATCACAGCTCACACACTGCCTACTGTACATTGTGTATGGCGGCTCAGATTTTTGCATTTCATACCTATTTTTGCTACTGAGACTGGAATTAGAGAGGAGAAGGGAGGACAGGTCCCTGTAACTCATACAGATAGAGGGGAGTAGTGAAATCAGGGTATGAATGTGCTGAGGACAGTGACAGTGTGTTACAGTGGGAGAAAAATATGGGCACACTGTGAAACACATAAAAGATTGGAAAGAGGGTCATTTTATCATGTTTGGCTGTTTTATGAGGCAATGTGGATCAGGAGAACAGGAGCTGAAAGCAGAGGTAAGGGAAGGGCAGAGCCTGCACACACAAAGGTTCTGTTCACACACAGAAATTCTGCCCAGAATGTTATTTCAATGGGATAATGCTGCTTCGTTCATACATCGGAAGTTCCATATTGGAAATTCCACGAGGTATTTAGTCTCACAGGGAGGCTGAACATGTTCTGGTGGAATCCTCCAGAGAAGACCCTGGGCTGCGCTTATTGTCCGCTCCGATTCTGGAGGAGGCAGCAGCAAAGGGAATTTTCGTAGTGTGAACCTGGCCCTGCAGGGAGCTGCAGACTTAGCAAATACACATAGTTAGATGTAAGCAATACACATAGGGTTGGTACAGGGGCCTAGATGCCAAAAAAAAAATCAGATTTTTTTCACATAAATAAAAAGACTGTGCTATCCATATGGGTAGGTGTTTTGACGATATTTTTATTTGGGGTGGGGGAGGTTAACTTGGACTACCCCTTCAAGAAATATGATACGTATGGAATCAAATATAAATACCTCATCTCCAGATAGCTCCAAACGTGCTTATATAAGCACACAGACACGCATAAAGAACATTTCCAGCTGAAATCATTGCAAAGTGAAAGCTTTTTGAGGTCACATAACTCTGCATGAACCAATAGCCTCATAATTCTCTGTGTAATATCAAAGCTATGAAAGTTAATGATAAATTATAGTATGAACTGAATTCAATTCCCAAAGCTTCTTACACGGCGATGACATATATTAATAATATTCACAATCTATACAATGGTACAATATAATTTGCATTTTTTTTACTGTCTAGTACAAGAAATTAGCTGAAAACCAGACACCAAAGGGAACGCACTGCAACTCTATGGGAGAGATTTATTAAAACCTGTCCAGAGGAAAAGTTGCTGAGTTGCCCATAGCAACCAATCAGATCGCTTCTTTCATTTTTCAGAGGCCTTTTCAAAAATGAAAGAAGCGATCAGATTGGTTGCTATGGGCAAGTGAACAACTTTTCCTATGGACAGGTTTTGATAGATCTCCCCCTATGTCTATACACAAACGTGATAAGCTTGAAATGATAATACAATGGCAGTAGATTTCATTTCCACAACCCCACAAACATTATCCAACAGGCAACCAAAAGTCAATTGTCTCTGTAGTTTCCTTGGAGCAAGTGGAAAGTTTTTGTGTAATTATTGTTTACATCTACACATTCTGGAACAGAAGTGGCTTCTTTCACCTGTACTATAGTATTAGGAAGAAAGAACTGGTTGGGCACCGAAACGTGTAGTACTTACTGCACAAGACTCCAATTGCACCTCTTCATGATGATTCACTACTACTAGGAGAAGCACCAGCTAAATCTAATTTTCACTTTCCTCAAACCCTGATGACAATGTAGATTATTGTTACGCCGAGCGCTCCGGGTCCCTGCTCCTCCCCGGATCGCTCGCAGCGTTCTCCTCTCTGCAGCGCCCCGGTCAGACCCGCTGACCGGGAGCGCTGCACTGACACTGCCGACGGGGATGCGATACGCATAGCAGGACGCGCCCGCTCGCGAATCGCATCCCAAGCTACTTGCCTGTCCCGGTCCCCGGCTGTCACGTTCTGGCACGCGCGGCTACGCTCTCTAGGGCGCGCGCGCCAGCTCTCTAAGATTTAAAGGGCCAGTGCACCAATGATCGGTGCCTGGCCCAATCAATCTGTAATTAACTCCCACCTGCTCCACGCCTATATAACCTCACTTCCCCTTCCCAGTATTGCCGGATCTTGTTGCCTTGTGCCAGAGAAAGTGTTTTGTGTATGTCCCAAGCCTGTGTTCTAGACCTTCTGCTGTTGCCCCCGACTACGACCCTTGCTGCCTGCCCTGACCTTCTGCTACGTCCGACCTTGCTCTTGCCTTGTCCTTCTGTACCGCGCCTGTCTCAGCAGTCAGAGAGGTTGAGCCGTTACCGGTGGATACGACCTGGTTGCTACCGCCGCTGCAAGACCATCCCGCTTTGCGGCGGGCTCTGGTGAATACCAGTAGCAACTTAGAACTGGTCCACGCCAATCCCTCTCTGACACAGAGGATCCACCTCCAGCCTGCCGAATCATAACAATTCTATGTAGAGGATACTTAATTTATTGGCAAACAAACAAGAATGTGATATTTCAAGCAAAACAATCCAAGGCTATCCTAACCACGACTTTTTATGGTAGCCAATGGAATGCCTTATTACATTTTGTTATAGCCTGCTGTATGACGCAGCCACTGGTCCAAGCAGCAGTGACAATATCCCAAAAGTACTCTGGATGAAACTAGATATTTCTGTTTCATTGGTCTCATTTTAGGTGTAAAAGCAATTTTCTAATGGTTTACATGGGTCTTTAGCTTATTCCCCCCCCCCCCCCCAAAAAAATAAATAAAAAAAAATTATATATATATATATATATATATATATATATATATATATATATATATTGTCCTGTGCATCGTTCCAGGAAGCAGGAGCCCTCTATCTATTGCAAAGTATGTGACACTCACATGGTATGTGTTGAAACTCTGTAACATACACAAAGCTGATTGTGTTTAATATAACACCGAGTCAACAAAACTCTGTGGGACACCAAGGTTCACAGGTCTGTTTCTAAACAATGAAACCACAATTCCATGAGGTCAACAGGTTTCTTCTCTAACTGCTACAGGCTACGTAACATTAGAAAAAGCAAAAAATAAAACAAAACACAAGCAATAAAAAAACTCTTACTGTTAGCAGTATGTTTGTATTCATACTTGATAAATGTGTGTGCTACAAAAGGAAAGTATCTAGAAGTCTGTAAAAGCTTCCGTCATTACAGCTGTAGCCACAGTAGACGTCACACAGTTGGGACAAAGCCTATGTGGCTCTCATCTGCTGAATACAGCTGAAGGCAAAGGAAATGAACCAGTGAGAAAGTATCACTTTATGAGTCCAGAGGCATTTTCCTCTTATCAGCTCCATCTCCAACCACTTAAAAAGAGTGTCTGTAGGCAACTTGTCTGGAGCAGGTGAAACCACCTGACCATTAACATTTCAACACTCTATTACATTTCTGTGGGGTTGACACTAAATTTAGAGCACTTGTTACCCTCATTAACTACAAAGGGACAAGTGACATGTGTGTGCATAAAGGAAATTGTCCCGGGCACACTTAATTTAATCTCCATGACACCGACCTTCAATGGGAACCTCCCAGATTGTAGTTGGGTGCAGCTGGGGGCCCATGTCATGATGAAATGGTTGTTCTGCCCCATTTCACTGCAATTAAATGTCTAATATTTGTGAAGGAATATGAGTAATGTTATGTTCATGCTTGCTTGAGTCAAGGGACACAAATTTTTCATTTCAGTAAAATCTGCTCTTTACCAGCAAATAACAGATTGCGTCTCTCGCCCACAAACTCCTTTCATATTTTAAACCTTTCAAACTGAAACATTTTTGTCCTCAGAAGGAACCCACAAAGATCAACATCAGCGCCAAAGGAATGTTTAATAATTATTAACAGATGGCAGTAAGGCAAACACACTAAGCAGAACGATGTGGATGAAATGGTGTAAATGTGTCTTCATTTTTCTAAAGGATTAGAACACTGTGGCATTCAAAGCGAAGTAAATAAAACCATAGAGGTGTTTTATCCTGTATCTGTAGCCAGAAGATCCTGGGTGTACATTAAGTTAAAAAATGTTTTTTCCATTGAGCCAAAGTTAATGAAAGTTAATGTGGAACAGTAACCCCTATACCTTAAAAGCGGTCTCATGTTTCTGCACCACATCCATGAGAAGAAAACTTTTTTCTGTCCATTACCCATACACATTAGAATGTAAGAAAAGGATGATATCAAAACGATTGTTTGTTCAGTGAACCTTAAAGTACGATTATTTTAGCCAACCAATGGCAGACTGTCATCAGCTGAAATTTTTGGCCAATAGAACATCTGCCCATGATGGATCTTACAGGAAAGAATGTCCCCAGAAACATTGTTCATTGTCATTGATCACGTATGGCCAGTATGAACAACTGCAACAGACAATATGGACTAAAACATGTAGCTGTCTGCAACAAAAAAAACAACGCCGGACGTAAACATACGTCCTGGTGAGCTGGTACTTAATAGCAACCAGGGACCCGCCAGTAATGGCTGACATCCGCGATCGCGAGGATGTCTGCCATTAACCCCTCAGATGCCGTGATCAATACAGATCATGGCATCTGCAGCATCGCGGTCACTAAAATGGATGATCAGATCGCCCGCAGCGCTACCGCGGCGATCCGATCATCCAGAATGGCAGACGGAGGTCCCCTCACCTGCCTTCCACGGGTCTTCTGCTCTGGTCTGCGATCGAGCAGAAGATGACCGATAATACTGATCAGTGCTAAGTCCTATGCATAGCACTGAACAGTATAAGCAATCGAATAATTGCTGTCAATAGTCCCCTATGGGGACTATTAAAGTGTAAAAATAAAAGTAAAAAAAAAGTAATAAAAGAAAAATAAATTTAAAAAATATGAAAAAAAACCCTCCCCCAATAAAAATGTAAATTGTCCCATTTTCCCTATTTCACCCCTCAAAAAGTGTAAAAAAAATATTTTATATACATATTTGGTATCGCCGCATGCGTAAATATCCGCACTATTAAAATAAAATGTTAATGATACCACACGGTGAACGGCGTGAACGGGAAAAAAAAAAAAGTCCAAAATAGCTGCTTTTTTATAACATTTTATTCCAAAAATTTTTTATAAAAAATGTATTAAATGTTTTATATAAGCAAATATAGTATCAATAAAAAGTACAGGTCACGGCGCAAAAGATGAGCCCTCATACCGCCGCTTATGCGGAAAAATGAAAAAGTTATAGGTCTTCAAAATAGGGGGATTTTAAACTTACTAATTTGGTTAAAAAGTTTGTGATTTTTTTTTAAGCGCAACGGTAATAGAAAAGTATGTTATCATTAGACCTCATTTTTACGGTAAATTGTACGGCGTGAAAACAAAACCTTCCAAAAATTGCGGTTTTCTTTTTAAATTTCCCCATACATTTTGCGCCATACATTTTATGGTAAAGTGAGTGATGGCATTACAACGGACAACTGGTCACGCAAAAAAACAAGCCCTCATACTAGTTCGAGTCCTTAAGGTGTTGAAGTCCATTGAAAATGTGAGGAGAAAAAAAAAAAAGTGTAATTAATATCTCTGGAATAGGAATTACAGTAGTTTTTGAATATCTCCCCCAATGCCCCCGTGTCACGAGACAAATGCAAACAGCCATAAAGAGGTAATAGGTGCTTCCACAAAGCGGAGGTACATATGGCCTCTATTTTACCACTATATGGATCCACATCAGCAACAATATCGAGAACCTCATGAAACACTCCATTAAACCAATATTGGCCCTCATTTACTATTCTAAATCCGACTTCTTTTGTCGGGTTTTTTTGGCGCATCTTTGTCTGTGACATGTCGCAGATATGGTGCGCCAGTCTGCGACACGATGCGACATTTTTTCCCGACGGACCCAATGTGGATTCTCCCAAACCCGAAAAAGGGGCGTAACCCGACATTTCTGAGCTTTCCCATGTATTTATAAAGGTTTCCAACCCGAATTCGTTGAATTGTTGTGGATTTTTTCCCGACAGCTCAGAGGAGTTGGAAACCAAAACCAACAAAACCCATGTGCGACAAACAAGATGTGACATAATAATAAATACCAGGGGAAAAAAGCAGTCGGGTTAGAAAGCAAGATAGACTTACAACCCGATTTTCTAAGTAAATCAGGGCCATTGTGTATAGAGTTTAATCGCACTAACAAATGATGTAATGATATATTCCGTCTATGCTTAGACTGTTCAGTCTAACAGTAAAGATAATATGAAATATAATTTATATGAGAGATACGATAATTTATATATTCACACTGTATGTATCAAATTTGATCCACCAATCAGCTCGTTTCTCTCATTTTTAAAAGTCCTGAAAGATAAAAAGAAGTGATCCGATTGGTTGCTATAGGCAATTGGTCCATGTTTCCTCTACACAGGTTTTGATAAATCTCCCCCTAATGTTTGAGGAAATGTTACCAAGAGGCAGCAGATGGAGGATGTACTGCGCCATTCTAAGGAGCCACAGAACCTTTGTGTAATGCTGTACAGGTGTCATGACCATATTTCCCTCATCAATAAATCCTTAACATAGTACCAATACTTTAATACCAATACCAATACTTAGTCATATTTTTAAGCTACAGGTAAATGTTTTACAGGTGAGAGCAGCTGTAGAGAAGTCAGGTTCTCACTTTATAAAGAAGAAGGTTTGTGTTCTCTACTAAATGAAAACTACACAATAAAAAGCCACTATATCAACTAACAGAACCAAGAAGTATTATGTATTAACACTTAAACATCACAAGATGGAAACAAAGAAACAGCCACACCACCCAATAAAAAGCTATCTGACATGAGTCAATTTTGCCTAGTCTTCCGTTTCCCCAAAAAGTTTATAAACTGACAGGCTCACAAGAAGAAAGTTGTGTAAAATAAATGTACCGTATTTGCAAATTATCTCTTGCCACAAGCCATGCCAACTCTTGTTATAGTCAATTCCTAAGGTCTGATTCTTGCAATTGTTGGTTGTCATTTAAGAAGGACATCCACAAAGTCTCAGATAATGGTGCCTTAGTCTTAATGGCTCAACTCCAAACATCTCAAAGGCCTTCCTATAAACATCAGGAATGAAGTATTACAAATACTGGGATTAGTGAAAATAGATAGTACTGTGGATGAAGTAACTCTACCCTCATCCGTTACATCTGCTGGAGAGAAGCTTTGGGCCACACACAAACTGGCATCTAAGATACTATGGATTTCATTAGAATGTGTTGTTCATCATGTGGTCAGATTAGGCATGTTGAGGAGCATTCTCTGCAATAAGTAACTGGAACCTATTATGCTCTCTCTGTTTTTAACAGAAATAAGATGGTATCATTTGGACAATTTATGGTATCTGCTGGACAGTTGAAATGGGTCAGATATGCTCCTACTTGTGGGCAGAACAACTCCACATGCATCTACATACTGATTTGTACATAGATGCCAAAACTCCCATTGCATGCAGAAATTGGCAATGATCCCGCATCCAAATTAGCACAGATTTTAGCCTTGTGAACATGCTCTTTAGCACTACAAAAACTACACTACAAAAAAGTTACATAAAACTGATTGGGTTGTAAACACAACAAAATTATATGTTTGTTTTCCCAGTTCAATTTTGAAGAGCTGCGATTCTCTAATATGGTATACAGAATACCAGAAACTAGAGTTACATTGAACACTTCCCCCAATTTACAACATATCAGCCCTTTATCTGATAACCCAGGATGACCCATAAACTTTCAACTAAGCAAGTGCAGGAAATGGACCAATTTCACCATTACCTTTTTACTCCCTACTGAAAACCATTTCCTCCTATTCCCTTAGGTCACAAAAAAATACTACTAAGAATTCTCCTCTTTTATGCACTATTTAATACATAAAATAATGGCAACTTCAAATATCCTGTAGTGGTAGAATACACTTTTAAAAACTTTAGGAACTCTGTGGCCTGCTGCTAAAGCGAAAAGTATACAGATATGCCGAAAGTAGCATGCAAATCTATGGGACTGTTGACAATTCTCATAATCCCATAGATTTAAGCTTCTTTCACACTAGAATTCTCAGTTTATAGATCTGTTATAATGACCCCATAGCAAAACGATAAAAAAATGCCGCTACAAAATACCATTATAATCTATGGGATTTTTACATTACCCGTTTTAACCCGTCATAGCCCGTTCTTAATAACGGATGTTATTTTGTGACGGGAGAAATAGGGCAGGCACTATTTCTCCCGTTCCTTTTCCCGTCACAAAATAACATCCGTTATTAATAATGGGCTATGATGGGTTAAAACGTGTAATGTAAAAATCCCATTGACTATAATATGATTTTGTAATGGCCGTTTAACAGCCGTTTTTAATGGTTTTGTTAACGGGTCATTATAACCGATCTTTAAAAAGAAGAATTCTATATTGTGAATTCCAGCAAATCCGTAGAGCGCTCTCTGTAGCAGCAGGCTACGGAGCTGGAGTTATGTTTTAATATACAATATCTAAAAATATAAAAAAAATATATATAAATCATTAGATTACACTTCAATAGAGATAAAAGGTTTCCCACTCAACATAGTGCAAAACATTGTTTAGAACAGTTGTTTCCAAACTGTGGACCTCCAGATGTTGCAAAGCTACAATTCCAAGCATGCACGAAAAGCCACTGGTTTAGAAATGAAAGAGGTACTCCGGCCCTAAGACATCTTATGTCTGATCGCTGGGGTCCTGCCGCTGGGGACCCCAGCTATTTTTTATGTAGCACCCACCTGTGTGAGCTGCACGCAGAACTGCAGGCCATCACGCCACCTCCCGTCATGCCCCCTCCCATAGACTTGCATAGCATTGAGGGAGCGCGGCGTAATGTCACGATACTCCGACCCCGTGGTCATGAGGCTTCAAACTCTGAGCCTCCAACGCTGCGTGCAGCTTACACAGGTGGGTGCAGCATTAGAGATTGTGTGGGTCCCCAGCTGCGGGACCCCCGTGATCAGACATCTTATCCCCTATCCTTTGGATAGGGGATAAGATGTCTTAGGGCCGGAGTACTCCTTTAAAAGAGAACTCTGCTACTTTAAATTTTATCCCCTTGATCATTACAGATCTTCTGTACGGCGCCCTGAGTACATTGCTCATGTACGGATAGGGGATAAAATTTTAAGGTAATCGGACACCAGAATTTACCATATATAAAGTGCGGCACAGCCAGTGTCATCGTTCTGCTACATTGCCATAGGCAGTGATGCAGGCTGTCAATGACGCTGAGGGGGACAGATTACAGCCAGAGAAAACAGGACAAGAAAAGGATGGCTCTCCACTCAAGGGAATACTTACAGGCCATAGGGGACACTTTTTTTTTTTTAAATAAATATCCTTACTGTCGTTGCTAGAAGGAATGTCTCCCGAGCATGGTAAGGAAGACGATTTTGCCACGCATTATATATGGCAAAATCTGATGTCTGGTTCCTTTTAATAAGCTTTTTTATTACATTTTTTTAAATTGTTGCATGGCTATTCCTACAATTTTTCATGGCACATGCACTAAGCTGTATATAAGGTGAAAGGACAAGGAACAACCAGGGAAATTTACACACCTTCAATGAAATACAAAGCTGTCGGCGGGGCAGAAGTAAAGGAAGGAAAGAGATGACGACATAATGAAATTTCACACAGGTGAAAGTAGGGGAAAAAAACTGAAAATAGGGTTGGAGGTCTGTCAAATTTTTGGGATGTCGCAAGTACGATTTATTGTTTGAATATGTGAGTCTTTTAGAGACAGTGCGCGTGTATGTGCAGCAAGGTGTAGGCATTCACACATAAAATACATTTGGTTATGTACTCAGTACAAGGGAATGCATGAGTTAAAAAGGAGACCACTACATTTGAGATGGATTATCGTAAATACAGCTTATCTGTTTAGCACTAATTATTTCTATTCAAGCATGACCCTTGTCATTAATAAAACCACTGGCAATATTGCCCCAGGAAACAGCCAACAAAAAACATGGAAGAGACAGTAAGACTGCTGGAGGGTTATAAAAGGAATCAATCATCTGCATCACATTGTAAATAGACATAGCGGGGGAGATTTATCATTGCCTTCCTGACATTTTTCTGGCTGAAATTTGGCGTAAAATGTTTACGCAGTTAGTTTTTGCACAAAAATTTTGCGCAATTTCAAAATGGACAACTTTGGCAAAAGGGACTGAAATACAGCGGACGAGATTTATTAACTGCATTTTTTTTTTTTTTAAGGCGCAAAGATAATGTGCAAATGTTAAAAAAAAAAATAAAAAAAAAATACCCTAAACTGCCCTACCTCCCACCCGAAAAATATGGCTGTTATGAAATACAACTCTCCCTGGGAGGCCGCTCAGGCAAAGAAAAGTCTGTGTGAAGGTGTCCAGGTTCTGTATGGCTGTCCTTTTACTGTAGACTGACTTCAGCAGTCCATGAAACAGAAGCTGCATGCTGGCACCCTGCCAAAACCCAATTGGTACTTTCCTCAAGTATGTCAGTGTGACATTGTCAAGGAAGAGAAACTTGCACCCAATGCCATCCAGTATCTTCACTTGTTCTGAGAAAAAGTGAAAAAGCATCATCTCTACGCCGCTTAGTGCGGTGGTCAACACGCCCCCTTCCCGCGGGTTGCTGGGGCCCCGTACAGGAGATCGGGGGGCCCCAGCGGTCGATCCCCCTGCAATCTGAAACTTATCCCCTATCCTTAGGATAGGGGATACGTTTTTCACCACTGGATATCTCCTTGAAGGATCTTCAGCATAAAAGCCGGGGCCAGCCTGTGATTTTTCCTGCAACAAATTTAGAAGAAAAAATCTGTCTAAACAGATTGATAAATTCTCCTCAGAGTGTTTACAAATAGAGGGAACTGAAGATCATTATTACCCTCCTAGGAGTGGTAGACCAACAAAGATTATGTCAAGAGCAAGGTATAAAATAGTCCGGGAGGTCACAAAAGAAACCCAATGTAGCCCTCTATGCAACTAAAGGTCTTTCTCACATTAGATAATATTTCTGCTTATAAGTCCAATGAACAACAATATGACATGGCAGGATTGAAAAGAGAAAGTTGCGGCTCTCCAAAAAGAATATTGCTGCCCGTCTGTCAGAAGATATAGAACTTTTTGGTTTTAAGTTTGGAGGAATGAAAAACAACTGTATTTCAGCTGGAATATGGTGGAGGTAGTATCATGGTTTGGGCCTGTTATGATGCATCCTGGCCAGGACGGCTTGCAGCATTGATAGAACAATGAGAATTCTAAAGGAAAATATTAGGACATCTGAGAGCTGAATCTCAAGAGAATGCAGGTGATGCAGCAAGACAACCATCCTTAGTACACAAGTTGTTCTACCATAGAATTGTTAAAGAAGAATTGAGTTAAAGGGGTACTCCGGTGAAAAGCTTTTTTCTTTTAAATCAACTGGTGGCAGAAAGTTAAACATATTTGTAAATTACTTCTATAAAAAATTTTTTAATCCTTCCTGTACTTATTAGCTGCTGAATACTACAGAGGAAATTATTTTCTTTTTGGAATGCTCTCTGATGACATCACGAGCACAGTTCTCTCTGCTGACATTATAATAATAACGCTTTATTTATTGTTGTCCTTAGTGGGATTTGAACCCAAGTCCCCAGCACTGCAAGGCAGCAGTGCTAACCACTGAGCCACCATGCTGCCCTTAGCATACATCTGCTATGCATGGTTGCTAAAATGGACAGAGATGTCAGCAGAGGCACTGTGCTTGTGAGGTCATCAGTGTTCCAAAAAGAAAGGAATTTCCTCTGTAGCATTCAGCAGCTAATAAGTACTGGAAGGATTAAGATTTTTTAATAGAAGTAATTTACAAATATGTTTAACTTTCTGCCACCAGTTGATTTAAAAGAAAAAAAGGTTTTCACCGGAGTACCCCTTTAAAGTTCTGGAATGGCCAAGTCAAAATCCAGACCTATGTCCAATAGACATGCTGTGAAAAGACCTGAAACAAGCAGTTCATGGTGGGAAAGCACCAACATAAAGCTTATTATACGAAAGAATGGGTAAAAATTCCTCCATGCTGATGTGCAGGACTAGACAACAATTACCAAAAACATTTAGATGCAGTTATTGCTTTACAATACCACATACTGAAAGCAAAGGTTCACATACTTTTTTTTGTCACACACAGATATGTGATAGTGGATTATTTTACTTAATAAATAAACGGACAAGTCAATATTGTTTTGTGCATATGTTTGAACTGGTTCTATTTAACTAGTTGTAGAGCTTGTGTGAAAAATATAGAAAATAAATCTACATAAAATACAGCCCTTTGCTGCAAAATAGATGGAGGGGCAGATTTACTATTCAAATTTGAGAATTTATTTACCGTATATACTCGAGTATAAGCCGACCCGAATATAAGCCGAGGCCCCTAATTTCACCCAAAAAACCCAGGAAAACTTATTGACTCGACTATAAGCCTAGGGTGGGAAATACATCATCCCCCCCCGTCATCATCCCCCCCCTTCATCATCACTGCCTGTCATCATCCCCCCCTCTTCATCATCCCCCCTGTCATCATCCAGACCACTGTCATCATTCCCCCCCCCCCCCCCTATATCATCACCGCCGGTCAATCCCTTCATCAGTGGTCTTCAACCTGCGGACCTCCAGATGTTGCAAAACTACAACTCCCAGCATGCCCATGCCATCGGCTGTCTGGGCATGCTGGGAGTTGTAGTTTTGAAACACCTGGAGGTCCGCAGGTTTAAGACCACTGCGGCCTTCGTCATCATCCAGACCCCCCCCCCCCCTTTAGTTTTCTACTCACCTCCCCTCGGTGGGAAGGAAGGGTGAGCTGTTCTGGGCCATCTATGCTGCAGGGACCGTCCGGTGGGGAGGGTTAGTCGTTCCGGGCTGTCCATCTTCACCGGGAGGCCCTCTTCTCCGCTCCGGGGCCCGGACTAGTGACGTTGCCTTGACGACAACGCACAGGGACGTTCATGCGCAGGGATGGACGTCCCTGTGCGTCGTCGTCAAGGCAACGTCACTACATCGGGGCTGGGCCTGGAGCGGAGAAGAGGGCCTCCCGGTGAAGATGGACAGTCCGGAACGACTAACCCTCCCCACCAGATGGTCCCTGCAGCATAGATGGCTCGGAACAACTCACCCTTCCTTCCCACCGAGGGGAGGTGAGTAGAAAACTAAAGGGGGGGGGGGGGTCTGGATGATGACGAAGGCCGCAGTGGTCTTCAACCTGCAGACCTCCAGGTGTTTCAAAACTATAACTCCCAGCATGCCCGGACAGCCAATGGCTGTCCGGGCATGCTGGGAGTTGTAGTTTTGCAACATCTGGAGGTCCGCAGGTTGAAGACCACTGAAAAGGGATTGACAGGCGGAGAGTTCACTCAAGTATAAGCCGAGATGGGCGTTTTCAGTACGAAAAATCGCGCTGAAAAACTCTGCTTATACTCTATTATATACAGTATTATGTGTTTGACACTTTTTCTGACACGCCTGGCAAAGGGACTGTCAAGCCAGAAAAAAAAAATGCATGGCTTAACCCCTTATGGTCCAAGCCCATTTTAACCTTAACCCCTTAAGGACCCGGGCTTTTTCCGTTTTTTCATTTTCAATTTTTCCTCCTTAACTTTAAAAAATCATAACTCTTAAAAATTTTCACCTAAAATTATATATAATGGCTTAATTTTTGCGTCACTAATTCTACTTTGTAATGGCATTAGTCATTTTACCCAAAAAAATCTACGGTGAAACGGGAAAAAAATCAATGTGCGACAAAATTGATGAAAAAACACTATTTTGTAAGTTTTGGGGGCTTCTATTTTTACGCAGTACATTTTTTGTCAAAAATGATACCTTATCTTTATTCTGTAGGTCCATACGGTTAAAATGATACCCTACTTGTATAGGTTTGAATTTGTATCACTTCCGAAAAAAATCATGAATACATGCAGGAAAATTTATACGTTTAAAATGGTAATCTTTTGACCCCTATAACTTTTTAATTTTTCTGTGTTCAGGGCGCTTTGAGGACTCATTTTTTGCGCCGTCATCTGAAGTTTTTAGCGGTACCATTTTTGTTCTGATCAGACTTTTTGATCACTTTTTATTCACTTTTTTGTGGTATAAAAAGTGATCAAAAATGCGCTATTTTGGACTTTGGAATTTTTTTGCGCGTACGCCATTGAACGAGCGGTTTAAAAAGCGGTATATTTTTATAATTCGGACATTTCCGCAGGCGGCGATACCACATATGTTTATTTTTATTATTATTTACATAATGTTTTTTTTATTCTTGGAAATGCCGGGTGATTCAAACTTTTATTAGGGGAAGGGATAATTGAAAGGGTTAATGATTTTTTTTACACTTTTCTTATGCAATATTATAGCTCCTATAGGGGGCTATAACATTGCATGTACTGATCTTTTACACTGATTGATCCATCTCCATAGGAATGGATCAATCAGTGTTTTCGGCGATTGAATGCTCAAGCCTGGATCTCAGGCTTGAAGCATTCATTCGGCGATTGGACAGCGCAGGAGAAGGTAATAAGACCTCCTCCTATGCTACAGCTCCCTGAGCTAGCCGGGCACTTTTACTTTCGTTTTTAGCTGCGCGGCTCAGCTTTGAGCGCGCGGCTAAAGGGTTAATAGCGCGCGGCACAGCGATCAGTGCCGCGCGCTATTAGAGGCGGGTCCCGGCTTCACTATGACGCCGGGCCCGCCGCGATATAATGCGGGGTCACCGTGTGACCCCGCGTTATATCGCAGGACCGGGACTCATGATGTACGCATACGTCATGGGTCCTTAAGAGGTTAAGGACCAGGCCAATTTTTATTTTTGCATTTTTGTTTTTTCCTCCTTGCCTTCTAAAATCCTTAACTCTTTTATATTTCCATCTACAGACCAAAATAAGGGCTTGTTTTTTGCGTGACCAATTGTACTTTGTAATGAAACCTCTCATTTTACTATAAAATGTACGGCGAGCCAAAAATTTTTTTTTTTAGGGAGGACATTTAAATGAAAACCACAATTATGCACATTTTGGAGGTTTTCATTTTCACACTGTACACTTTATGGTAAAAAATACGTGTTCTTTATTCTGTGGGTCAACACGATTAAAATGATATCCATGGCTAGATATTTTTTTTACATTTTTGTACTGCTTTAAAAAAAATCTAAAATGTTTTGTACAAAATCAGTAATCTAAAATCGCCCTATTTTGACCACCTATAACTTTTTCATTTTTCCATATATAGGGCGGTATGAGGGCTAATTATTTTGCGCCGTCATCTGTACTTTTTATCAATACCACATTTGCATATATAAAACTTTTAGATTATTTTTTATACATTTTTTGGGGAATAAAATGTGACAAAAAAAGCAGCATTTTTGGACTTTTTATTTTATTTTTTACGCCGTTCATCGTACGGGATCATCAACATTATATTTTGATAGCTCGGACATTTACGCAAGCGGCGATACCAAATATGTTTAAAAAATATATTTTTTTATGCTATTTGGGGGTAAAATGGGAAAAACTGAATTTTCATTTGGTGAGGGGATTTTTCACTTTTTTGTTTACAACTTTTTTTCACACATTATTTATCAATTTTGCCTGTTGACAGTTTCTTTTTACCCTTTTTTTTTTTACTTTGGTATTCATGGACATGCACCAAATTTATCATTTGGTGCAAGTTGTTAGTAATTTTGGCTCAAATGTTGAAATCAGCTGTTCACAGCGCCTTTTACACAGAACTTACCACCACAGAGGATGCGTATTTTACCCTGTAGAGCAGCCATTTCGGAGTCCCTCCTGCAGTATATCAGCAAGCGACATGAGTTATTTTCTTTTGTGGGGTTTATAGCCACCATGTGAAATGGATATTATTTTCAACTTGGGTAGTTTTTTTTATTACTTTAGTGCAGTGGTCTTCAACCCCCGGACCTCCCGATGTTGCAAAACTACAATTCCCAGCATGCCCGGACAGCCGTTGGCTGTCCGGGCATGCTGGGAGTTGTAGTTTTGCAACATCAGGAGGTCCGCAGGTTGGAGACCACTGCTTTAGTGCTTACCTTTCCTGAACCTGTGTGGCCATGTCCAATGCTGGCTCAACGGAGGGTGAAGGTCCCTCAGAGACAACTATGTCGCAGGATAGTATTGAGCAGCCCTGAAGGAGTCGAAGTGTGTTTTCCATGTGCAAAATTTCTTGGCAGGGATTTCTTGGCAAATGATGAATTACTGACTAAAGTTAAAATCACACACAGGACCGTGTGATTTTGAGAAAGTTGTAAAAATGACAGCGAAGAAGATGCGCCAAACTTTGGCGCAAAAAGACACTGCGCCAAAGTATTGCGCCAAAGTTACGTGAAAAAAAACCACATCAATCCTTTGATAAATACCCCCCATAGGGAGATTATCAATAGCAATCATTTGATTGCTAATACTGTTCAGTGCTATGCATAGGGCATAGCACTGATTAGTATTATTGGTGATCTTCTGCTCTCGTCTGCTCAACCTCAGAGCAGGGGACGCCGGTAGACGGACGGAGGCAGGTGAGGGAACCTCCGGCCGCCATTACAGATGACCGGATCCCCGCGGCAGCGCTGCGGGCGATCCGATCATCTATTTTAACATGCACACTGCCGCACTGTACTGATCACGGCATCTGAGGGGTTAATGGCGGACATCTGCGCGATCGCGGATGTCTGTCATTACCGGTGGGTCACCCCCCCCCCCGGCTGCTGCTAGCAGCCAGGACCTGCCGCGCAAGACCCGAGCATCACTCTGATGCTCGCGGTCATACACAGGATGTAAATGTACGTCCTGGTGCGCCAAGTACCGCCTCACCAGGACGTACATTTACATCCGTGGTCGTTAAGGGGTACTCTGGCCCACTATCCAAAGGAAATGATTATGCGCTTTTCACAAACATCTTTACAGCTCAGGAATGTATGAAGAAAAAAAAGTGTGGCTAAGAAGGGTCATAAATTTTACACCAAATTTACATAAAAATTGCACAATTTTTTAGACCAAATTATTGGCATGAATGTATGTATGCATGTCAGCCATGAATTTCCATAAGAAGAACAAAGGCTTCAATAAACAGCACTTTTATTCGGAAAATGGATTCTCAGGGCAGGACATGTGAATTCCACTAGCTCTCGTAAAATGAGACATTATGACAACAAATATATTTTAGGGAATTGCTGCTAATGCAATCCCCTAACATTTAAAGAGTACCTATCATGAATTTATCTGTCCCTAATTGCCCCCCTCACCCCATCTGTCCCTGTCTCTACCTGACTCTAATCCTACTTTTTTTATTTAAAAAAATCCCTTATCAGTAAAAGTTTCTTGCTCAGACCCCTGCCGTCTGTGAGAGAGGGAGGTGGGAGTGGCCCGGCAGGCGTGACATGAGCTTAAGCCTGCCTGGGCTCACTTCTGCCCTTCTGTGGGTCAGCTTGTTATTCAGAAGGGGGGGTGGGGGGTCTGGGTCAGTGCGCTGCGGCAGCTTGTAATCACGGGGGAGATTTGTGGCGTCGGGAGCTGCGGGTCATCACGGGAAGGCAGAGTTCCATGTAGCAGGCACAGCTGCTGTCCGGCCTGCCATGCACAGTGCTCGCTCCCGCCTGTCTGACAGGCAGGGAGCTGCGCTGTGCTTTTCATTGTCCCAGCTGCCAGCATGAGTCCGAACTCAATGAGCCGGGACATGTAGGGAGACCCCTAGTGGTCAGTTTTTAAAAGTAAAAAAAACAAACATATAAAGATACATTTTTGTTATTCACATGTCATTTGATAGTTGTTGCTAATACATTGATTAACAAAATAAAAAAAGTTTTTATGGTGACAGCGATGAGGTATTACATTTATTACAGGTATTACAGGGGTTCAATGGCCCTGTAGACACTATGCTGGAACAACATCTTATAATATTCACATGCAGCTTCAAGGAGCAGCAACGATTTGTGTTTGTGGTGTTGTGTATGTCAACAATCCAGATACTCTCTCAGGGACCCATTTTAACCTTTTCTATATCACAAAGAGACTAAAACCCTATTAAATTAATGGTCCTTACAAATCACCAGGTTCTGTGTGAAACATTCACTGGTCATTGAGACTTCACAAGAGAAATAACAGGATTAGGCCAACATAACTGTCGACATAAAATAGTAATGTATCTCCTTAATGTAAGCTTTCAGACACAACACTGTAAGAGGCAGCTCTTATTATGACCAGCATGCAGTGCCCGCATTTACTGACTTATGTTCCAAACTGTTTACTTAAAGCAATAAGCAGAGGAACTGGAGCTGAGCACAGTGTATCTGGTGCTGACAGACACCTTCCAAATATTTACTGACTAATCATTACCTATTAAGGAGATCCCATTTTTGCCATGAACGCATTTTACAGTACATATGTGAAGGGCAGAGTTTTCCAACCCAGGTTCTTCCAGGCGTGGCAAAACTCCCAGCATGCCCAGAAAGCCTTTGTCTGTCCGGGCATGCTAGGAGTTGTAGTTTTGCAACAGCTGGAGGCACCTGGTTGGGAAGCACTGGTGTAACATTGTTCACAAAGCACTAGAACAATATTATCGGTCCCACTTACAGATAGTACACAATTTAACAGTGTTAACATTTTACACAATTTAAGTGCTACAAAATTTTACTTGGTGACGTTGGCCCATTCACACGCTCTGCAGATTGCACACAATTGTTGTATTTTTTATGTCATGTCAATAAAGTGACTGTCTTGTAAAATCTGCAACTGTGAATTCTACAACTGCGGATCTGCAGCATCAAAGTCAAAGTGGATCCAGTGTGTGTGAATGCACCCTCACACAGGTTTCCCAGTGGTTTAAAAAAAAAATGCTCTATAGGCTGAAAAGAAAACCCCAAACAAACAAACTTTACTCCTCCCTAAAATCAGTGCGGCTCCAATGTCTGCCACCAGAAGAGCAAAGGCTTTATGTTATCCTGGCTCCAAACTTTAGGATTTTGTTTTAAAACTACTGGAAAAACCCTTCATGTAGCAAGGTACTACAAGCTAAAAAGGATTCTTCTATTGAGGTTCACCGTAAATAAAATGAACACATAGCATATACTTTTTGACATACGGAATAGCAATGTAGTCTAAACAGACAATAAAATAACATCTATAGATGCGTACATTGTTGTGGAAAACATTACAGGATATGTTGAAATACTTTGTCTCATTTCCACTTCTGACAGACCATGAAAGGGACCTTCCTTGCTACAGAAAAATGACATTATGTGCATCCTGGTAATACATACACAGGGATAGTTTCCCAATTGAAGCATGTCTGTAGCCCAAAACAATAGAATATGTCGCACAATATGTATTGGCTTTTTCCATTCTTACTTTGTGCTTTGCCAGTTATTTTAATCTCTATGCCAAATTCTAATCCTATGGTCTGTACTATACTTTTTTTTATATATTTAGGGTGAGTGTGATGTGAAGTTGTGGTGTCATGATCTGTACAGTAACCTTAGTCCAAGTGTGCAATCTGACTGCAACCAGGAGGGCAATGTAAAGACTATTTATACAATGTGAATTGTGGTAAGACAATGAAAACGACGCAACAAAATCATTGTTTTACATGAATAGGGCAACCAATAAAAATATCGGTTCAAAACTAACTGTGCATATACAAAAATACCATTCTAGTTTGTATATTTGAACGATCGCACTGAAATGTAGCCTCTAGAAACAATGTCCAAACTAAAAACTGGATTACTATTATAGTGGAATGTGCAATGGAAATTGTAGCAAAGCTGTAAACGTCCATCGTGTAGTTGTAACAATTTCTGAAGGCCACTGCTAACTGCTTGTATAAAAAACTGCTATGTGTAAATAGCTTCGGGACAATGACTGAAGGATTTAGGCAATAGTAACATATACCTGACATCTCCTCCTCCAGGCAATTTACATATCAATATACGGTGCCATGTGCAGCCAGGTAGACAGTAAACAAAATTCTGTATTATAAAGCATGCCTTAAGATTTATTTATTTTTTTGCACTAATAAGAATCTAAAAGACCCAAAAAAGAGAGTCAATTATGAATAGCTTTGATCAGTGAATTATGACTTCTATGGACATAGGCCCAGATTTATCAAACTGTGTGAGAGGAAAATTGGAGAGATTTTCTCACAGCAACCAATCACAACTCAGCTTTCACTTTACCTCAGCTCGTTGGCTGAACTGTGATTGGTCGCTGTGTGAAAATCTCTTCACTTTTTCTCTCACACAGTTTGATAAATCTGGGCCTTCAGTACACAATAAATATAATAAAAGCTTATCAGTAGCTGGAGAACCACTTGAGAATAATGTGAAGACTGCTTTTCCAACTGTACTAAGTGGGCCATACCTACTAGGTCAGTGGTCTCCAAAGTGTGGACCTCCAGATGTGGCAAAACTACAAGTCCCAGCATGTCCAGACAGCCAACGCCTGTCTGGGCAAGCTGGGAATTGCAGTTTTGCCACATCTGGAGGTCCACACTTTGGAGACCAATGTACTAGGTGTTCATTTGGTACTCCTATTCGCTATAATGACGGGCATCTATCATTAGCAATTTTGGCACCATCGTCAAAGCTGTGCTGGTACCTTAGGTTTTACACTAGATTATTTGGGTAGAACAGATAACATTTCCAACAATACAGAGTAGGCCATATTTAGTAGGTCTCCAAACTGTGGATCCTCCATATGTTGCTAAACTACAACTGCCCAAACAGCCGTCATACCCATGCTGATACGTTGGCACAACCATCATACCCGTGCTGATACCTTAGGTTATGTGTTATTTTAATTTGGGTGAAAGAGATAACATTTCCAACAATATAAAGTGGGCCATACCTACTAGGCCAGTGGTCTCCAAACTGTCGATCCTTCAGATGTTACAAGACTAAAACTCCCAGCATTCCCTTGCTGACCCCTTAGCACCATCATAATACCCGTGCTGATAACTTATATACGGTATTATTTGGGTGAAACAAATACGATTTACAACAATATTGAGTAGGCCATACCTACTAGGTTAGTGGTCTCCAAAGTATGGACCCTCCAGATATTGCAAAACTACAACTCCCAGCATGCCCAGACAGCCGTTGGCTGTCTGGGCATGCTGGGAATTGTAGTTTTGCAACATCTGGAGGTCAATAGTATGTGGACCAATGTAGTAGGTGATCACTTGGTACTCCTACTCTCTATACAGAAGGTCATCTTTAATTACTAATTTTAGCACCACCATCATACCCGTGCTGGTAACTTAGGTTATACGCTGTATTATTGGGGTGAATCAGATAATAACTAATAAACTGAAACTATCTAAACTGTCCTATGTCCTTTTACATTCCTGCTCTTATACAGAGCCGTACTATTATCAGGCTGGTCTAGAAATGTGGATTTGGCATCAATCTTGTCGAAATCTTGTTTTAATTATGGCACAGAGACAGCCAGGGGAAGCTTTCTGTAACGGTAACTGAAAGACATTTGAAGCGGCCTCAATAAGGATGTCTGTGCATGAAAATGGGCCATGCTGTATGTGTAGATGGAGGTGTAAGTAAAAGAAATTCTTCACTGGAGCCCTTTCTTTAAGTATATTTTTCAAAAAAGCTGCAGAAACACGAAGGGAACAAATGACCCGCTCACATTTCCCAAAAGTAGGGAAACAAGAGAGTCCGTGCAAATGAGACTGAATGAATTACTGGGGGAAATAAGATCATGAAAAAAAAAAATAAAAATAAATAAAAAAAAGATACAATGTAAGAGCAGGAAGGCTAAATAAACAGACAGACGTCGCAACGGATTCCTGGCAGCTTAGTCGATGGACTTCGTGTTGGTATGAAATGTTTATCGCTGTCCGTGTCACAAGAAGAAGAATCTAGGTGTCACAGTGATAACTCCCGGCAGAGAAGCTGTTACTTAGTAAAAAATTGTCAGGAATATTATGTGCGTTTTCATTTAACTAATCCCACAGAGCTTTATTTCTAGGAAAATGTCACTAAGAGCAACACTACATAAAACGCTGAGAAAACTTTTCTACGATTTTATCTATAGAAATTAAAGAGGACCTGTCAACACTACTGACGTGTCTGGTTTAGTACTTACATTTCTCATCAAATAAAGATAGAACATCTTTTCTCAGGACTCCTTGGAACTGTATGAGTAAATGGCTTTAGCATTCGCCCTATCAAGAGGGTGTATCCTTACACAGTCTGACATGTACTGTAAAATATTACACTACACTTTCATTTAGGAATTTTTGCGCAGATCCCACATGGAAAATATGCAGCTGATCTGCTGAATGTGCACATGGCGTGCGCTAAGTGATTGGTTAAATATGTACGCAGTACAGCCCTTGTCCATATACCCTATTAGGACATGTCTCATGATCCCCCTCTATGTACCAGGACAGAGAACTGCTATGTTAGGCAAAGGTTGATAGTGAGATCTTTTGCGGCAATAAAGATTGATTTAGAACTATTGAGGTACAGCTGCGGTGCAAATCGAATAAACAAAGGACTCCCTAGCACAGGCTCTGACCATAAATGTCAAACATGATAAAACAACCTGGACTGCACCCCTTCTACCGGAGGGCCCCAACAGTCAGTGCATGGTACATGTGCCCCTGTATGCAGTACAACCTATTTTAAATGCATAACTACAAGGATATTATATCAAGTAGAAGGTAAATTGGTATTATCTTATGAATTAAGTACACATGCAAACAGTATGGCCACTGAGTCTATAAAACAGCCCAGCTCATAAATCTAATTAGTAGAGTATTTCCCCTGCAAGACTTTACCGAAATATGGTCACCGAAATACAAACAATACGTCGTAGAGATTCCACATTCTAGTTGTGAGCTAGCACAAGGATTATTCTGTTGAATGACTATCATTTATTCACAAAATGACAAAGATATGCTTTTAGCTGGACGGTGGAATCAGTGGAGGAGAAATGTGCAGTGTGGAGTTCAACCAAAATAAACAGTTCACAAGTCCCTGGGCCAAGAGGTTGAAAGCTTACCTTCCACACATTTATTTAATGCCTGTGTTTATGTAGACATTTATATCACACTCGCAACAGGAAAGAGAACCAAATATTTCAATACGCTGCTTCAACATACAGATGCTACCATGTAAATAACATACTGTATATGGGCACGTCAAGAAAACATACAAGAGGGTAGCATTTCTGTGTATAGAAAGGAGAACACTCTGAAGCTTCGATAAAAGGTTTATTTCCTTTAGACATAGCTACATTTCATCCAAAATACAGTTTAAAGAGCCATGCCTTTCATCTGCAGTTAGTGGAAATACAAACTTATGCAAACCTTAAAACGTCACCACACTTTCCACAAACTCTGCATAAATCAACAGTACAAGCAAATATAAGAAGCTTTGCAATATATCCTATTGAAGAAAATGCCCCTCTCCATTTATCGGGCTCCTTTAACTGCCCTTCCCTCTAAAGTTATCTGAAAACCGCTAAAAGTCCCTCGAGAAACAGATCACTGAAGGATCAGTTTACATGCTACCTAATTAACTTCTATGAAGGGGAGGGGTGGAGTTAGTTGAGGCAGAGAGAGAGACAGACAGAGAGAAAGGGTGCAGCAGCTTGTGGCAAGTGTAACATTTTACCCCTGGGCTTGATTCACATAAGTTCCCGGACTCTGTTATCATTATACATTGGTATATCATCAAAAGGAAATCCTAACATATACCACTGGGACGTAGACTTTCTTCAAGCAAATATAGTCTACTAGAGACTATGTTTCGTCTGATTCATAACATCAAAAAACTGTCAAAAAGGTATACTAAAGCATATAAACAGCAACACTTAAAGGGGTTATTCAGAAATAGAAATACACAGCTAATTTCTTTCAAAAACAGCTCCATGTGTCTCCAGGTTGAAATGGAACTGAGCAGCAGAACCACGCCCAACCTGGAGACAGACTGGGAGCGGTTTATGAAAGAAATTAGCTGTGTTTTTCTATTCCTGGATAACCCCTTTAAGTGTTGCTGTTTATATGCTTCAGTATACCATTTTGACAGTACACTGGCATATATTGACAAAATAGCACCAAAACGTTATGTGAACATGACCATTCACTGCTTTGGACTACTTTTTATGTCTGCTATGGTGCAGATATAAAAAAGTATGATCCTCTCATCGTAAAGCCTAGTCTCCACCCATTAGATCGGGGACAACTGAAAATTACATATGGCGCCAGCAGAAGGGAAAACTGCTTAAAAATGCTACATTTATATTAAGAAACGGCTGGAAATAGTGTACACACAGGACAGCCTATTCTGAACCAGTTGTTAAAAGCAGACCCTAAAATGTAGCTTCACATTGGGGTGTCTGTAACATGTTAGAAATTTTTTTACAATGGCCATTTTTTTAAAGGAGTATTTTGGTTTAAAGGAGATATACAGTGCTGAAAAACGACTGCTGGGGCCCTCTACGATCTCTTGTACGGGGCCCCGGCAGCCCGCGAGAAGGGGCGTGTTGACCACCACACGAAGTTGCGGCTGACATGCCCCCTCAATACAACTCTATGGCAGAGCCGGCACGCTGCCTTCGGCAATCTCTGGCTCTGCCATAGCAGTGTATTGAGGGGGCGTGTCAGCCGCCGCTTCGTGCGGTGGTCAACACCAGCTATCTGGCCAGTGAGCCAGGGCCCGGTACAGGAGCTCACGGTGGGGCCCCAGAGGTCGGACCCCCCGCTATCTGAAACTTATCCCCTATTCTTAGGATAGGGGATAAGTATTTCAGCACTGGACTACCCCTTTAAAGGAGAACTTTGTGATAGCAAAACCTCAGGCTCTTCTCCTGAATGCAGTATTTTAGGCCACCACACAAAGTGGAGTGCAGCTCTCCGGCTCTCTCATAGAGATGCATTGAGGGGGCGTGTCGGCCACCACTTCGTGCAGTGGCCGAAATGCCCCATTCTGGAGGAGAGCTGGGGCCTGGTAAAAAGAGATGCCGGGGGGGAGGGGGGATTGGGGTCCCAGCTGTCGGACCCCCATGTTTAAAACTCTCAAAAACTGTAATGGCTTTATCCACATTTCTGGCAGAACAAGTCATACCATTGCATTTCTTATGAAAATATTCATTTTATGTCATGGATATCACCATTATTTTTGTCAATGGTGATCATTTGCTTCCAGGTTACTCAAGATAGAACCTGTGCACACTTCAAGTGATTTGTTTTTAATTTTCTACCACATGTTTTTCAAATCCAGGTCAGGAGAAACTGTGCTCTGTAAACTACGGTGCAGATTACTATTGAAAATCCATTTGGATTTTATTGTGACATGTGAATATGGAAAAAAAAATAATAATTTAACGAGGCCCAGTTAATCCTACACCTAGGTGTCCATCACTTAACCAGGACTTATTTTTGTCCCCTTTAATTAACAAAGGTTAAAAAAAAAAAAGAAAGACTTATGGCACATTATATGGAATTGAAATATATTGTTTAAAGCTGGTTTTGTAAATGGTAGGTGAAAGGATCTCAAAATGGGAAGGAATCAGATATAAATGCCATATCGAGCAATATATTACATGGGAATACCCCTTTAGTTAACTGTCCCTACCTTATTTTAAAATCTAAGTTATATTAAAACAAGTAAAGTAGAAAACTGATCTGAGTGTTAAGTGTAAACTTGTGGTAAAAACAACAAAAATGATATTGTACAAGTGAAAATAAGAAAAAGTGCACCGTCCTTGTCCCAAAATGTAATTCAAGCAATATTTGCTCTGCTAATGCAGTGTAAGGAAGTGTATAAAGTAAGCTGAAGAGAAAGCTTACAGTGTTTATTTTACATCTAAACTAGATTCAACATTTGCTGGCTCTTAACCTGTAACTTGATTCATAAGGCCATTCCATGGAAAATGTTAGGCAGGGAACATTTCATCCAAAAAGCTGTGAAGTCACCACCAACCTAAATGCTGTAAAGTCCATTTGTGCTTACAGCCATTATCAAACCTTAACACCCAAAATTCTCTGTACAGCAGCATGTCCATGCTAAGCCTTGTTTTTAAAGCAAAAGTTTAAAAAGTGTACCCTCCAGAGTTTAGCTTCTGATTGATCTTCAAGCGAAGTGTAGAAAGACACAATAAACGTTTGGCGATAGAGTTGCCAAGGCAGCCGTACAACGCCCAGCAATTTCTGTGCACGGAACTTGCTTGGAACAGTATGAGCATGCATTGTAACTTCACTTTTTTCCCCCCCAGTGGAGCCCCTGGTAGTGCGCACACAGTTAATAAATGCAGCTTTCAATGTCGCACAAACCTGCCCCATTTTAAAGCTGCTGAAATTCATCTGGAAGCAACACTGAACTGCCTGTCAGGATCCTTGAACTGCTGCATCATATGATTGATAAAAACAGCTGTCTAGTCATACAAAATGCCACTACACTTCAGAAAAACACAAAACCATATTACCACGTTGGGCTGGAATTACACCAGGAAAGGGGTATACTCTGCCCATATAAGTTGTAAAAACAGCAATGTGCTCAGACATATACTGCTGCATGCCCTCAAAGATGAATAGACCAAACGCTGCCTATTTGTGACTACATTCAGTCTGCTTTACTGCAGTTTACGTTTTATTTGTGAGGTAGCTTGGTAGATTATGCTATTCAACCCACAAATAAAACATACTATTAATGGTTGTAAGTGTTAAGCCTGCAAGGCTGTGTTTGTGGGAGTGGTGTGGGGTATATAAACACCCCTCTCACATAGGTCGGGTGCGTATGGTGCGTTGGCAGGGTTTCCTGTTTTCAGAGCACTGTGTTAGCACATATGTCCCCCAGAGGTGAGGAGCGGCGTTTACTGTACCCTCCCAGGATTAAGCTTCAGCAGCGGTAAGCACCAGTTTCCGGCTCATTTCTCTCTCATGCACCAGGTGATATCATGTCACTTTATCTTCGTTATCTGTACTGATGGCCGGTGCTGGCTAGACAGCTGTATCGGCTCAGGGCCGATGCTCGGCACCTCTTCGCAGCGGGTGACGTCATTTGCCTGCGCCGCCTCGTGTCCCAGTGGCGTTCTTTCCTTGCAGCATTTGTTGCGGCAATGTTGTCTCTTGCGTCCATGGCCTGTCCGGGCCGCAGCGTTCCCCAGTCCAGGGTAGTGACTCGGGGATGTCGGCGTTTAGCCTGCCACTGCTCACGGCTCTGAGGTGGTCACGTGATCCAGGGTCACGTGATGCAGCAGCCGGGGTGTTATTGCATTGCTACACTCTGCTTAGGATAGACTGTCAGAGCTCACTGTAGGGCATCACTGTACTGCAGGGCATCCTCCTACTATACTATCACTATTGCAGAGTGTGACATGCAGTTGTACCTGCCTGCAGTTGTAGGTGCTTTCAAGGTATCAGGAGGCAGTTAAGCCACTTACCAGCGAATTATACAGTTGTTCCTTTAGCTGTTACTAAAGTTACTTATGCTTCCACAGTTGGTTGGGTCTAGAGGTTCCTGCAGACTGCGGATTTTTCAGTTACTGGGCTATTAGGTAACAGTTGACTGCTAATTTGGTCACTCTTTTAATAAACACTCCCTCTGTCACATAGGTTGTGTGCAGCATTGCAGACAGTCACGTTCAAACCTAACCTATTCTACTGCACACAATTTCTGCCCCAAGTGGCAGCATTTCTGCATTAGGTGCATTAGACCACCGCTATCTGACATGTTCTTCAGTTGGGGTCTCTTGCCAGTCATTGTTACTGACACGCCTTCAGAGCATTGACGATTATATAGTCAGTGGGTCACCAAGATACCTGACTTGTACTTCAGGCTGGGGCCCACTAAAATTGTTTTTACTGACTTCTTCAAAGCAATAAAGTCCTTACACATAGACAGTAGGTTACCGCTTATCTGACACATCCTTCAGATGGGACCCTCTGCATGTGCTTTTCTGACTCTACTTTAGCACAACAGCATACATATTGTAAGTCTGCCTTGTTACATCACATTCTCATGCCTTGTTCTTCGTCACCTGGTTATGGCTGGTACGGTTGCGGGTCAAATTCTTTTCTCTGATACGGTTTTCCATCCCACATACTTTGCACCACTCGGTAGCTCTGCTCCAATTTCAGTCACGTTTCCAGTTTCTCGGCCTGTTGTTTCTAGTTTCTCATTCGCCTCTTGGTCTTGTCTCTTGTCACTTGGTCATTGGTCTCGGAGCATCGTGTTCTGTTCTACCTAGGTGTCAGGTTGTGCAGCAGGTCAGAAGAGTTATTGAGAGTGAGGGCTATTTTCATTGTTAATGTGCTCATTATTGGCACCCTTCATTGGCCCGGACAGGTCCAGAAGCAGCATGTCTCAATCCTCTGATATTTAGGAGGCGCTCTCCATCCCAGAGACTCCCGCAAGGGCCTCTGATCGGGGCAGTATACCTTCTTACCGCTCTTGGACCATACCCAAGCTAATTGTGTAGTTGAGGAAGAGGGGTATCCCTTTCCCAGCATGTGCCAGGAAGGCGGAACTCTATAACCTTCTGACCTCTGAACCCGCTCCAGGCGGCAGCCAGGAGGTCATGTCTGCTCAAACTATGAGCACGTCTCTATCTCATTTACATGCGATGATGAACACAATGATGACTTCTATGTCTGGATTTCAGTCCAGATTGGAGCAACTGGAGCGAACCCGTGCTAGGGAGTGTGCTACAATCGCTTCCCCCGTGGCCTCCAGGTCTCAAGCCACCCCCTCCCAGGTACGCCGCAGCTTCCTCCAAATGTGACACCAGCTCACTTCATCCAGGCTGCCATTAAAAAAGACATTCTTGAGGGCAAGGACGTCAACCTGGCCTCATTGTTGATTGCAACCAATGATCTCAAGGAGACCAAGACTGTGGCATGCGGTGAATTAGCAGTCGTATTCAAAAGCAAAGATGCGAGGCTAAACAGGAAATTGAGTATATCAGTTTGTTATTGCCTTTGGTCTGTTCAGGGACGTGGTCTGCTCTGCAAAGCCCAAACACAGAGAAAAACTGGACCTGTACTTACACAAGGTTACTGAAATCTATACAGTGGTCCCTCAACATACGATGGTAATCCGTTCCAAATGGACCATCGTTTGTTGAAACCATGTTGAGGGATCCGTGCAATGTAAAGTATAGGACATTGGGCTACAACCTGCGGACCTCCAGATGTTGCCAACGGCTGTTCGGGCATGCTGGGAGTTGTAGTTTTGCAACATCTGGAGGTCCGCAGGTTGAAGACCACTGGTATAGGAAGTTGTACTCACCTGTCCCTGCCGCTCCGGACCGTCACCACTGACCTGGATGTCGCCTTCCATCGCTGTCGCCGCGTTCGAGGGTGTCCCCGACGCTCCCGCAATGCCTCTGCTTCCCCGACATCCTCGCTCTCTGTCGCCGCTCTCCGTCGCCACCATCACGTCGCTACGCACGCCGCTCCTATTGGATGACGGGACAGCGTGCGCAGCGACGTGATGACGATGATGGAGAGCGCCGACCATGCCGGGGATCCCGAAGAGGATGCGCCGGAGCCCCGAGGACAGGTAAGTGATCGTCAGCGGACCACACGGGGCACCGTAAACGGCTATCCAGTGGCAGCTGAAGCAGTCTGCGCTGCCGGATTGCTGTTTATGCGATGGCCCCGACATACAAAAGCATCGTACGTTGATGCTGCCTTCAACATGCGATGGCGTCTGAGAGGCCATAGTAAGTTGAAATGATCGTATGTCGGGGGTCACTGTATATTTAAAACTCAATGTGTGTGTATGTGTGTGTGTGTATGTTCCAGCATCACATCCAAAAGGCTAAAGATATTAACATGAAACTTGGCACACATGTTACTTATATGTCAACAACAAACATAGGATAGGTAAATTTAACCCTTACTCACCCCCGTTTGCCAGGTGTGGGGTTTTTGTTTAAAGTCCCATACAAGTCTATGGGAAGTATATGTTACTGTAGAACTTCCAAATGGCTGGATATATTTTGATAATATTTATTCACATGTTACTTATATGTCCACTTAAAATATAGGATAGCTAATTTAACCCTTAACTACCCCCATTTGTGAGGATCAGGGCTTTTGTTTTAAAGTCCCATGCAAATCAATGGGAAATGTATGTTCCCACATAACTTCCGTACGGCTGGCCATATTTCAATACCTGGTACACATATTACGGGTCGGGATAGGAGGTCGAGATAGGAGGTCGAGATAGGAGGTCGAGATAGGAGGTCGAGATAGGGGGTCGAGATAGGGGGTCGAGATAGGGGGTCGAGATAGGGGGTCGAGATAGGGGGTCGAGATAGGGGGTCGAGATAGGGGGTCGAGATAGGGGGTCGAGATAGGGGGTCGAGATAGGAGGTCGAGATAGGAGGTCGAGATAGGACAACAATATATGAGGACGGGATATGAAGTCAAAAGCTTCCTCCTTTGTTTATTTTCCTCCCCAACAAGGATTAGGAAGGAAAAACCACTGGGTACTCAGCTAGTTGCAATGCTGGGTACTCAGCTAGTGGCGTATAAATATGGCGGTACAGCTATAGACACTGAATTGTTTTGTAAGCATGGGTTTGAAAGCCCCATCCTGCAGCTCCATTTCTCATACCTCTGCATGGTGCTCCCAAGTGAATGACCAGTGCGAACCTAGCACCAGCAAAACCCCTGCTACTCCCGTCACTTCTGGTCAAAAAGGCACTGCCACAGTAGACCGGCTCGGCCGTCTGGTCAGATATCTCTTTAAGACTCAGATATGCAACAATTTCAATCTCGCCACCTGTAAATATAGCAATCGTCGCCTCCTTCATGTTTGCTTTAACTGTTTTAGAGTGCACCCCACCCCAGCACCATCTGTACCCAGAAGGGACCCCAGGCATGACTAGGCAAGGTACAGGCGCAGGTTTTGGCGCAAGTACTCGCCGGTCACCCTGATCCCGACTGGGTCGGATGGTTAGTATCAGGATTATGCAACGTTTTTCACACTGGCCTCGTCGCATTACCGTAGTTCAGTTACAAATGTCATAATCTGATGTCCGCCCTTAGGGAACCGGACATTGTATCTCGCCTGTTGATTGTTGGAGGGTTAGCCCACTGGGGCTAGCCACGGGAAAATTCAATAATAAAAAGAGATTAATATACGACCTGTCAGCTCCTTATTCCTCCTGGTCCCTAGCATCAATACATTGACACCATCCCATGAGTTCTCGATGAAATATGCCTCCATCGATCAGGCAATATAGGTAATTTTGCAGCTGGGTTGCGACACTTGGCTCTCAAAAGCAGACATAACAGACGCATTAAAATTGCTTCCCATCAGACAAGATCTTTGCCAATGGCATGGTGTAAAATGGTTGGGGAAATATTATTTTGCTGTCAGGTTAACCTTTGGGGCAAAGAGCAGCCATGGTTATTCGATCAGCAGGCCACTGCTCTTCATTGGTCCCTCCAGAATATGTCTGATTGTCAATTTACCATTCACTACTTAGATGACTTCCTCCTGTTAGAACATCCGGGTTCTGTTCCAAACTCTACTTTAGTTCTCTATTTGCATTATTTAACAAGTTTGGGGTTCTAGTGTCCCCTCACAAAACTGAGGGCCCTACCAAGTAACTCACGTTCTTGGGGATCATACTAGACACCGTTAATATGCAAGTCAGGCTCCCACATGAGAAACTTCTTAGGATCCGCAAAACTATTCACAAATTTGCTAGGTGTCATACAGAGTTGCAAAGTCTACTTGGCATGATGGCATTCGCCATGCGCTTCATCCCACAAGGAAGGTCGTTCATATCCAGACACCTTTCTAGGTTACCTTCCGTGTCAGGAGAGAGGGACACGTTGCACATGGATGAGGAAGCCGTGGCTGACCTGGTTATGTGGGATCATTTCCTCACGAACTGGAATGGCATATCCTTTTTTTGTGCCATCCGTATTCAATATGTCCCCCACAGTGGTGACGGATTCCTCTCCTCCATGGGCTTCGCAGCCATCTATGAATCCCACTGGTTGGCTATCTCCTGGCCTACAGACATTTTGCGCACACCCTGCTCGACACCAACCCTTTCGGCTACCAACACAGCCTCATGGTCAAAGCAGCCATCTATCTAGCTTTCTATGGGTTTCTTAGGCCAGGTGAGTTAACACGTTTTAAAAGCAGAGCACGGAGTCTTTCCTTGGGTCAACTATCACAGGACAATGTGCCAGCTCACGTTATTAAAAAGCTTGGCCGATGGAATTCTGCTTGATTTGACAGTTATATCCCTGATCCATCTTTCCAGATGGCTAATGTATTCCGTATTATGGTTTTGTGATTCTCAAATAAAATAGAGTTGTATCCTACACCTTGTCTCTTTGCCCTCTATAGGCGTGCCCACGTCCGCGGTTTTGGGCACACTTCAACCGCTTGCTATATTTTATAACGTGATTTTGTTCTAGGTCTTCCATGATGGACCTCAAGTCATCGGGTCGGTGAGTACGTTTTCCCTTACTTTCTTATCAGTGTAAGGTAGGTTAGCTATATTGCTTGTTCGAGCCATGACCACAAAGGAAAATAAGGATAGTCACAAAAATACAACTTTAAGTCCTGTCATTTCTTTAGGCACTCTACCTGTGGGACATTGTATATGTGTGAACATGTTTTGCTGCTTCTCTATATATATAAGTGATGTGTAGCATTTGGGTAAACCCAGGCTTTCACCTGGCCTCCTGTTGCCAGATAGCAAAAACTAGATGCACAGGGAATTGGTGGAGAATCGTAGATAGTTTATTATACTGTAATACTGAGGTGTCACATGACACAGGGCCACCCATTTCAGGTTTGCCATGGAAAAGACATATGGCAACTGCAGGGGTGAGAAAAGAGGAAGCAAGTTGTGGGATACACAGGCCAAACATTAAAACGACTGTGAGAATGTAGGAATTTCTTTCCTTGCTGAGAAAACAAACAATAAATGGGTGGTTTATTATGGTTTTAATAGAGATATATATATATATATATATATATATATATATATATATATATATTATATATATGTATTATTATTATTATTTTTTTTTGTAAGAAGGGTTCATGTTTTAATAGCAAATTTTCACAGTCTTTGATTCCATACTCAACAGTGTTTTTTTTTTTTAAATCGGTTAAATAAAAATTTTATAGTTTGTGTTACAATTGTGGCGATAACTATTACATATACTTTTTATTTTAGATTTCTCTGCATATTAATTGGCTGCTGCAGCTCAGGACCACAACGCTTATCAATATGACCTATTTGTAGAACAGGTACATTCATAAATTACAATGCAACACATTGATATAAATGGCTGCCATGTGATGCTACAATTCAGTAATAACTGCCGATTGTGAGGGGTCGGAGAAGCCAGAACCAGTGTCATTTTAAAAAGGGCTGGTTAATCCAAAACAAACCATGAGGTCATAAGAAAATACAATAGATACTTATGAAGACACAATGAAATACAATACAGATCAATTTTATATTAGATGCCGACATTGGCATAAACATTTTATTCTTTTCTTACCTCTTCTATTTCCTTTGTTTTAGCTGCTATTGCTTTTGAACGGTTGCCAAGTGGTGAAGGTTCATAGAGTTCTGGATTCACAGAAATGCTTGCTTCATTGTCTGCTGTATGATCAGCATATAATGCAGATGATGAGCCAGCCTTGGAAACAAAGGTACTTCTATCACTTACGGGCCTCTACACACAGTACTACAAACAATGTAATAAAGTGGGTGCTACTATAAAAGCTTTTAACCTACCATACATTACACAAGATATTTTTACAATATGGAAACTCTGCAGATATGGAAACTATTTTCAGAGCTTGCCTTATGGGGATAAAGATGCTGCCGCCACTATAGGCATGCCTAGGTAAAAGGGGGTTATTTAAACTTTTATAAGGGGAAGAGCTCATTCACAACTTTTTTTTTTTTACTATTTTTCTTTTTTTTTTTTAGAGAAACAGAGCGCCACCGGGACAGCACAGAGGCAGGTAGGGACACTTCGGCCGTCATGAAGGCTGATCAAGACCCAACAAACATGACATGGAGGTCCTGATCAGCCTCACCAAAAGGAATCCACTGAATTTTAACAATTTTAAACTTTGATAGCTGAAAGGTTAAAGGGGTACTCCGCTGGAATTTTATTTTATTTTTTTAAATCAACTGGTGCCAGAAAGTTAAAAAGATTTGTAAATTACTTCTATTAAAAAAATCTTAATCTTTCTAGTACTTAAAGGCTTCTGTATGCCACACAAAAAGTTCACAAAAAGTGAGAGGTGTGCTCTCTGCTGACACCACTGTCCATTTTAGGAACTGTCCAGAGTAGGAGCAAATCCCCATAGCAAACCTATCCTGCTCTGTACAGTTCCTGACATGGACAGAGGTGTCAGCAGAGCACTTTGGTCAGGCAGAAAGGAAATTCAAAAAGAAAAGAACTTCCTGCGGAGCATACAGAAGCTTATAAGTACTAGAAGGATTAAGATTTTTTAACAGAAGTAATTTACAAATCTGTTTAACTTTCTGTCATCAGTTGATTTAAAAAAAATAGAAATAAATTTTTTTCCAGTGTAGTACCCCTTTACTGCTGGACGTCGGTGATAGCAGCTGTGACTTACCGGAAATGAAGTGCACAAAGCTTGTGAGCGCACTTTATGCACTGTGACCAGAGCATAGCTGTACGCCCTGTGTTGTGTAAGGGTTAAAGCTCAAAACATTTAAAAATAAAATAACATTCTTAGCCTTACTCTTATTTTAGCCCTAAGCAACAATTGGACCATGTATAGCCAGCTACTGAGTGTCTATGATGATTACAACTCAGTGTTGTTAAGAAGACCTTACCTTCTTTAAAAGAAAAAAGGAAAGAAATATTTCCCAATATGCCAGGTATGGCACTGGCAGAGCAGGGGTCTTTAAATCAGGTGACATCTTACCAATCACAGGTGCTGATGTAACATTTTAGAGTCTAAATCCAATCAAGTTTTTTTTCCCCGAACATCTGTGTTGCATCGAAACTAGATATGTCATAGAAATGTAACTTGTTGGTGTTCAACCTCTGGGACCCAACAATCCCAAGCATAGAAGATACCAGTCCTTGATGCTGGAGAAGTGTTTATACATGTGTATTCACTTCACTTCAGTAAATGGGATACTTGGGATAATGGGAAAGAGGCTTTTTTTTGTCCCATCTCATAAAGTGATGGTATGTCACAAGTACATGTCAAAATTTTATGATGTGTGTGTGAGAGGGGTTCTTACATTTCTCAGAGTCCCACCAAGAGAGAATAAAGGTAATTTTAAGGAGATCTGTAGTGCAATAAAATCTTTCGGAGAGGGGATAAGTTATAGATCGCGGGGGTCCGACTGCTGGGGCCCCCCGGGATCTCCTGGACGGGGCCGCAGCAGTATGCTGGAAAGGGGGCGTTCCGTCCCCGCATGACGCGGCGGCTGACACGCCCCCTCCATGCACCCCATAGAGATACATGGAGGGGGCGTGTCTGCCGCAGCTTTCTGCTGGGGACTAAACTTCACTTCCTGCAGACTGCCGTGGCCCCGTCCAGGAGATCCCGGGGACCCCCCGCGATCTATAACTTATCCCCTATCCTTTGGATAGGGGATAAATTATTTTGCGCTAGAATACTCCTTTAACACTGTACTGAAGTTACTTAAATTATTAACTTAATAAACTTGTATAGAGACCCAATTATTATAATTCCCAAAAATGGCTCATGCCTGTAAATGTTCAAAACTTCAGTGAGAAAATAATTTAATGAAAGTGCATCTGCCACTTCATCTAAAGTTGTTAAACTGTGACACAGTTAAGTAGGGATTAACAAGCATATGCAATATCACGTGTGCTGTAATACCCATTGACAACACATGCACGGACAAAATGCACAGGCAAGAGTGTGATTTCAGTGGATAGAGCAGTGTTTCCCAACCAGGGGGCCTCCATCTGTTGCAAAACTACAACTTTCAGCATGCTTTGGGTGTCTGGGCATGCTGGAAGTTATAGCTTTGCAACAGATGGAGGCACCCCGGTTGGGAAACACTGGGATAGAGGCATTGGGGCCCAGGATCATAGTGGACTCTGGGCCAAGTCTCTGACACTCTGGGATGCTGTAAAAACTGTTTATTGGGAGGGGGGGGGGGGGGGGGAAGCTATTTCATTTACAAACATTGTTATCCCTTGCATATGCCCCTTCTAGACTGTGTCGCTGGTAACAACTATAGAGGGAGAGACAGATGCACTTTAAAATAAGAAATAATCTTACAAGTTCTTCTGTTGCATCTGGTAAGTTGATGTCAGACGCTTTCTCAGAAATCCATTTAGAAGCGGCTTCCATTAAAGCACTGTCCGCCAGACGACTCCCTTTATCTATTTCTATACTCTGTAAAAAAACAAATACTTTATGATGTGACTAAGAAAGGAGTTTTTTATTTGTAAGCAATCAACTGCTAACATCTGTCCAACAGATGCTGAAAGATGGAATGTTTGCATGCTTTTTACCTAGGTCCTGGAGAGGTAAAGGTGACATATCACAACTTACATAGTATAGGCAGCACAGTGTTACACATTACTGCCCATACAAATAGCCTGGAATCGCATCTGAATTCACTCATATTCCAAAGTCATTCAGCATGGCCTGAATCCCGACATTAACATCTAGAAGAGGTTTGAGAAACCTGGGGGGAATTGATCATTTTAAGTGTAAATCAAGTCATTTTTCACGCCTTTTACACGGGGGTAGGTCATGTGTTCTTGCACCATATTTTTTATATATATATATATATATATATATATATATATATATATATATATATATAAATAAAAAAAATAAATAAAAAGACACATTCTTCATAAATAGCTGGTCCAGATCTATGAAAGTTTGGCTGGAGTGAGATTGTGCTGGAGAAAGTTTGGCTGGAGTGAAATTGTGCAACTATCTTAAAGGGGTATTCCGGCCAAATACATCTCGTCCCCTATGCGAAGGATAGGGGATAAGATGTCTGATTGCTGGGGGCCCACTGCTGGGACCCCCGTGATCTCCGTGTAGCACCCGCCTTGTATGCGGGGCTGCGTCTCCAGTCTCGGAAACCTCTTTGTGATGTCAGGCCATGCCCCTCGTGACATCACGTCACACCCCCTCCATTCATGTCTATCTCACCCCCAATTAATGTCAGTCATGCCCCCCCTCCCATAGACATGAATGGATGGTGGCATGGTGTGACGTCCAGATTGCCCCTTTAAATCAGCTACCACAGCAGACGTCTTCAAATTTGACTCATCCTAAGAAGTTTTGATAAAATAAATTAAGCAGAGTGGAAGTGAAAAAGTAGCAAAATATTTCCACACTGACATTTGTGGAACAATTTGCAAAAAATGTATGCAAAAAAATAAAAAAAGTTTTAAATTCCTGATAAATCCCCTTTCCCCAATATCCTTATACTGTATATAACCAGTCAATATACAAATAAGCTAAATGTTATAAGTAGATGCCTTTTCTCTAGAGAATTTTCCCTAGAAGACTAAACTGTAAACTAACTGTAAACTGTAAAAACAACTCTACTAGCAAAACTATGCAGAAAACTGTACCTTTGCTGGAGGAATGCCTACTGAGCTTGATGGAGATGCATCTTTAGATGATCTTAGAGTATGTGTGCCAGGTCTTTCTTTACCTAGATATAACATGGAGAAAACAGAACTTTATAACAGCTGTGCTATATAACACCACAATTTTATTCACGGTAACATCTTCTGTTTTACCAACATACTGAAAAGTCTAGAGCGAAAGTATGTTATTTTATTAATTTTTTTAAACTAAATTACAAAAAGAAGTTACGACAAATCATCAATGACAGTTTTATTAAAGAGTACCTCTCATGATCTTGTTAAATTTTAAGTTCACTGCCCCCATCATGATAACACCTCCCCCCTGCCTTTATATTATTTTTTTTATTTTTAGTTTTCTACCTTGATATTGCCCTTTATTTTCTGCTCAGTCAGATACACAGACTGGGAAGGGGCGTTCCCCAGAAGGATTGACATAATCTGAAGCTGTACAGGGGGAGAACTTCCTCCCGCACTCTGCTACACACAGCCCAGAGGAGTTCAGTGTGAGATGAGCTATGATTGGCTAAGGCTGCACACACACCCCTCAGCATTTCCTGCTTTTGGACTTCTGCCAGGCCAGCAGGAGTCCAAAGTCTGTGCAAAATATGGGGGAAATATGTTCTGGACAAGTAGGGAGACACCTAGTGGCAGCTTTTTTAAACACAAAACAGAGAAAACATAATTTTTTTTTTTAAAACAAAGTACTTTAGAAATATTTTTTTATTTACCATAAAAGGAGCGCAATAGCAAAATTTTTTTTAATGAGAGTGCCCATTTAAGAATAAAATCAGAGACTGGATTATCAGTTATTCGTTAAAGTGGGAGTTACTAAACAAACATATGGGGATGATGAAATGATTGGCTGCAATGCACAGCACTATCACTAGGTGTCAGTACACTTTTCACGCACATACACGGTAATTGGCCAGTTATATGCACATAAATTTAACATATAATAAAAAGGAATCTTTCTAATTATATTTTCTGAATGTCAGATTCTTATAATATAAAACAGCTTTGCTTACTGCCAGTTAATGGAAACATTCTTGTTTGTACCAAAGGTTGAAAACTCATACAGGCCTAAGGGTTACTTAGGGAAAGATGGACCGCCTACTGGACTCCAAAGCAAAAGCAGGGATGTAGATTGAATATTATGGAATATTTTCCCACAAAACTATATAACTTTTTAGTTCATCCTGCTCTATACCATGATGTCTACAGATTGGCACATTGAAAATGCAGTCCTTAGTCCCTTTAGGAACAAGTCCCAGTGCTGCAAAATAAATAAATAAATGCATAAATGAATTCTAAAAACCTCCACTGTGAGTGTTTGCTCGATTCTAATTCTATACGGATATGATACATTGTTTTGTAATGTTCTTTTGGCCGCGTTTTGTTTTCTTTGGCCAACATTTGTTGTAAAAATTTTCTCAAAAACCAATAAAAATCATTTAAACCACTGTGTGAATAATTCTCTTTTTTGGTAACTAATAAATTCATGGATGCTTCATGATAGGTTGTTTAACCCGTTAGTGCATATGGACGTTTATGAACGTCCATATGCACATCCTCATATATAATGCACGCTCACGAGGTGAGCACGCATCATACCGGGTGGGTCCCGGTTGCTATAAGCAACCGGGACCCACGCTAATGCCGGACATCGCCGATCGGGCTGATGTCCGGCATTAACTCTTTAGACGCGGCGATCAAAGTTGATCGCCGCGTCTAAAAGTGAAAGCAAAAGCATTCCGGCTGCTCAGTCGGGCTGATCAGGACCATCGTGATAAAATCGGGATGTCCCGATCAGCTAGGACACAGCAGGAGGTCCCCTCACCTGTCTCCTGCGTGTCCTATTGTCGATTGATTGCTCCAAGCCTGATATCCAGGCTTGAGCAATCAACTGCCGATAACATTGATCCCTTGAATGCAAAGGCAGGGATCAGTGTATTGAATCAAAGTACTGCATGTTATAGCCCCCCATGGGAGCTATAACACTGCAAAAAAAGTAAAAAATTAATAAAAATTAATAAAGACCATTTAACCCTTTCCCTAATAAAAGTTTGAATCACCCCCTTTTCCCATAAAAAAAAACTGTGTAAATAAAAATATGTGGTATCGCCGCGTGCGTAAATATCCGAACTATAAAAATATATTGTTAATTAAACCGCACAGTCAATGGTGTACGCACAAGAAATTCTAAAGTCCAAAATAGAGTATTTTTAGTCACTTTTTATACAATAAAAAAAATGAATAAAAAGCGATCAAAAAGTCTGATCAAAACAAAAATGGTACTGCTAAAAACTTCAGATCATGGCACAAAAAATGAGCCCTCATACCACCCCGTACGTGGAAAAATAAAAAAGGTATAGGGTTCAGAAGAGGACAATTTTAAACGCATATATTTTCCAGCATGTAGTTATGATTTTTTTCAGAATTACGACAAAATCAAACCTATATAAGTAGGATATAATTTTAACCGTATGGACCTACAGAACAATGATAAGGTGTAATTTTTACCAAAAATTTACTGCGTAGAAACGGAATCCCCCAAAAGTTACAAAATGGCATTTTCTTCCATTTTGTTGCAAAATGTTTTTTTTTCCGTTTCGCTGTAGATTTTTAGGTAAAATGACTGATGTCATTACAAAGTAGAATTGGTGGCGCAAAAAATAAGCCAAATGGATTTTTAGGTGCAAAATTGAAAGGGTTATGATTTTTAAAAAGGAAGAAAAAACTAAAGTGCAAAAACAGAAAAACAATAATCCGTCCTTAAGGGGTTAAAGAAGCCTTTTATTATTTTTTTTTAAGTACAAGAATATTCTATTTGGTATCTACTGACCTAAGAGATCTGGAAATTTGCTCTTATCAGTGGTGTGCAAGCATGCAGCTTAAACAGATTACAAGGGTGATACTGTAGCACAGCCAAGGTCTTCCATTGTAATGAGAGAATAAATGTAAATTTTCTTTATATTCTCTACATATCTGAAGTTGTGAAAAATATGAGGTTTGAGCTTATTTTTTATTAAATAGGCACTGTCAGATACAACAACTTTTGATATGTTTTAAAGCATGCAAAACCAATAGGTTTTGCAATTGCTTTCATTAGAAATTTTTTTGTATTTCATACTGAAAAAGCCAGTCAAACAACTGCCCCCCTGCCTGCTTGGACACATACTAGTCCTGCTGTGTCCATGCGTCATCACCTATGTCATGGACACACTTCCTTGATTGACAGCTGTGAATGCAGGGCTCACAGCTGGAGGAAAAATCCTCCCACTGTCAGCTTGTGTCCCGCTACTGTCAGTGAGGACAAGCTGGGAGTTGTAGTATTGTTAATGCTAGGGGAGATGTGAGCAGACAGCATACTGAGGGAGGGGGCGGAGACCTGCACCGTGAGGCCACACCTCCTCCCTTTGAGAGGAATTCAGACTAGTGAGCTAAATTAAAAGTGTAAAAAAAATAAAGGGGCTAGACACATACCGTATATACTCGAGTATAAGGCGACCCGAGTATAAGCTGAGACCCCTAATTTCAACCCAAAATCCCAGGAAAAGTTATTGACTCGAGTATAAGCCTAGGGTGGGAAATACATCATCCCCCCCTGTCATCATCCAGACCCGTCATTAACATCCTCATCATCATCACCGCCTGTCATCATCCAGACCCTCATCATCATCACCTGTCATCATCCCCCACATCCCCCCCTTCATCATCCCCTTGTCATCATCCCCACCCCCCTTCATCATCCCCTTGTCATCATCCCCACCCCCCTTCATCATCCCCTTGTCATCATCCCACCACCCCCTTCATCATCCCCTTGTCATCATCCCCACCCCCCTTCATCATCCCACACCCCCCCTTCATCATCCTCTTGTCATCATTCCCCCCTCCCCCCTTCATCATCCTCTTATCATCCGCCCTCAGTGGTCTTCAACCTGCGGACCTCCAGAGGTTTCAAAACTACAACTCCCAGCAAGCCCGGGCAGCCATCGGCTGTCCGGGCTTGCTGGGAGTTGTAGTTTTGAAACCTCCGGAGGTCCGCAGGTTGAAGACCACTGCGGCCTTCGACATCAAGGCCACGGTCAGGGGTGCCTTTATAGCGGGTGTAGTGGGCCAACGGGTAATTAGGTAAGCTATGGAGCATAAGTTGCTGCAGGAGGTGAGTGTTTTGGAGGAAGCATATATTAGAGATGCCTCTCCTGATAATGAAAGGGCGTGGGCCAAAGCTCAGCGGTCCTTGTTGGTAGATCAGAAGGATAGAGTCCAGTTGAGGTTGGCGGATAGGGCTAGTCCTTTTTGAGTTTGTGGACAAGGGCTAGTCGTCCCGCTGCCTCTATCCCTTGTATTAGGGGTGGGGATGATTCTGTGGTGTCCGACCCCAGTTGATTAATGATGTCTTTAGGGACTTATACTCTTCCTTGTATTCTGCCCCTCCAAGGCCCTGTCACAGGGGGGAAATTGTCTATTTCTTACAGGAGCTGTCCCTTCCCAAGCTAAGTTGTGCTCAGGCGGAGGCTCTGGATGCCCCCTTATGAGTTAAGGAGGTAGAGCAGGCTATTCGTGAGCTTCCCCATGGGAAAACCCCAAGTCTCGATGGGATGATTGGCGATTGGTATAGGATGAATGAGGAGCGCCTGACCCCTGTACTCCTTAAAGTATTCCATTTGATGGCTGGTGAAGAGTCTCTCCCAGATTCTATGAGGGAGGCGTTGATCGTAGTACTTCCCAAGCCGGGAAAGAACCCGTTGCTGCCTGACTCTTACAGACCTATCTCCCTTTTAAATGTTGATATTAAAATTTTGGCTGGAGTACTGGCTACTAGCCTACGTGGGGTCATGTCCTCTATCATTCATCCTGACCATACAGGTTTTATGCCGGGGAGAGCTACTGATGTGAAGCACCTCCAATTCAACATTGCAACGGTAGGGGAGGGCTTTCCTACCAAAGTAGTAGTTAGTCTAGATGTCTATAAGGCCTTTGATTCGGTGGGTTGGCCCTTTTATATGGGAGGTTCTGGGTGTGTTTGGGTTTGATCCCCCGATTCTGTGCTTGGGTTAGGTTGTTATACGATAGCCCTAGGGCCTGCATTCGCACTAACTTAGATGTTTCTGCTCCCTTCCTACTGGGTCGTGGGACAAGTCAGGGGTGCCCTCTTTCTCCATTTCTTTTTGCACTTGCGGTGGAGCCTTTGGAGGCGGACATCCGTGAAGACCCCACTATCTGTGACATACCCAAGGGGTCTACTGTAGAGAAGGTTTCCCTTTATGCGGATGATACGCTAGTGTATTTGGTGGATGCAGAAGGCTCTCTACTGTCTTTAATTGACCTACTGGAGCGGTCAATTAGGCTTATGGGTAAACTGGGCTAAATCCTCTTTAATGGGGCTTCCGGCTGGGGTGCAACTGGTTTCCCATTTTAGATATCTGGGGGTGGAAGTTACTGCTTCCCTGACAGACTATCTTACCCTGAATTTGGATCTGCTCTTATGCTCCACTGTGGAGAGGTTAACTGTCTGTTCCTCGCTCCCTCTGTCCCTAGCTGGCAGGATAAATATCTTCAAAATGATTTACCTTCCTAAATTTCTGTACCTTTTTCATTTAGCTCCTCCGATTCCCCCCAATAAATATTTTAGTATTCTATGTGGTGCTCTGGGATCCTTCTATTGGCCAGGAAAGCCTCCCAGACTTGGTCGGGCTCTTCTCCAGGCTCTCAAGCGACATGGCGGCTTGCAGCCCCTGATGTAAATAACAATTTTCTTGCCTCCCAACAGGTCTATGCAGCATGGTGGATCGACCTCGATCTGTCGAACTCTGCTACTGCCCTGGCTGAAGCGCTTATGGGTTCCTATGAAACTCTTACTAAACTCTCTCTAAAGGTACCACTCTCACTCCTCTTTTTTTCTTCCCCTGCAAACTGTAGCTAAAGTGTGATCCATGGTGTTGAGCAAGTTTCCACTGCCTCTGGTATCTCCTAGGGCACTCTAGGTGGGGATACTGGGAAGAGTGCATGAGTGAGTGTGTGTTTGTTGTACGGGGCTTCTCGGCCTTGTGGCTAAGATCAAGTGTAGCATCTGTTCTTATCAGTTACATATCGGTGGCAGGCGACGCCGGTGTGGAGCTGGTAGGGATGGGTGCTGCATGGTAGGGGGAAGGTGTACCAGGGCGTTCCGGGGCTGGTTCAGAGGAATCAGCACGACAGCTGCCCCGATGTGACCCGTTTCCTCCGGATCTCGCCATGAGGCTGAAAGGGTCTAGAGCAGAGGTACTTTAGTGCCTCGGGTAGTGGTGACCCCGAGGTGCCAAAACTCACTGGGAGTACTGGCTCACTAAGTGGAAGCACAGGCACCATGATCTCTTCACCTTGTGACACTCACAATGTCCAGGCAGTATATCTGCACACATTCACTTATTTTTTGTCACTGTGTCACTTTTTACATATTGCGTGTTCACAGTTTGCGTTTTTACATATTGCGTGTTAGGATGAGTTAGCCCTTCTGAGTGTCCCTCCTAGCGGTCTAGGGGAGGTGTGTATGGCCATCAAGTTCCTCACCTCCCTGCAAAAACCCCGGGTACTCCAGCACGTGCAGGGTACCGACCGTTATCGGCTTTGCGGGCAGATACCTTGGCTAACGCCAAGGGGTTTGCCAGGAGCATTTATGGTCCCTTAGTAGCTTTGGCGAAAAGGGACATCGAACCTGGAACCTCGCGGGTACCTTTTGGTCCGGTGGTGAAGGGTAAGGTTTGATGGGGGGCCCCTCTCCTATCGGAGAAGGGCTTGCGATAGACCGCATCATTTGTGCACGTTTTTTTTTAGTGTAACACGTTTGCACTTTTTCATGCACTCTGGGTGATTCGAGAGCACGTTCCTCGGCTCTTAGATAAATTGTTTGTTGTACGGTGCTTTCTCCGGATAGGTCTCTGAGGTGCCCTCCTTATTGCTGATGACTGATTCTATGAGTATTGCTCCCTGTCATTATGGAGGAGTCGGCCTCTGGAAATACGGAGGTTGTTAATTTTGTTTATCTTGTTGATAATGTCTGTTTATTAAAATGCAAAATTAAAATACTTAAAAAAAAACATGTCTGTTTTAGTAAATGCTTCCCATGAAATAATTTGGAATAATCTTTTTTTTTTTTTCATTCTCTGTTGTGCCATTCCCATTAAAGTGTGTCTCTATACTATCACCACTGATTGGTAAGTGTCAGACAACATTGGGACACAGCATGCCAACTTCTAACACCCAGTTGTCAATTTACTCATCAATTTTTTGAACAAATCACAAAGAAACCACACAAAGCAGAACTAGAAGATATTTCAGATATGTTATCTTATAGGAAACTATTTAACCCCTTCCCGCTACAGGACATATGCCTACGTCCTTGCAGCTGACATGTTCCTTATGCATACGTCCTGCATTCTCACCTTCCTCCGGGACGCAGAGCAGGAGATTCACAGTGGGACACAGCTGTCAATCATTGATTCTGTAGCAACTGCAGAGACAGAAACCGCACTGGTCTCTGCAGTATTAACCCTATAGATACAGTGGTCAGTACTGACCTCATCTATAGGATCGACCGGAGAGGAGGTTCCCCTTGTCCCCATCGGCAACCTCCTCTGATTGCGGGCCCCATCTTAAGTCCAGCCATAAGTTGGATCTCAGAGGAGAACTGTAAATGTAATACTGACAGTTCTTCTATGCTGTAGCATATATATATATATATATATGTAAATAGCTAAATGCCACTTTCCAAATAAAGCCTTGTATTATCACAAAAAAATACATAATAGGTATTGCAACTACAAAAAAAACTTAGACTTTTGGTCCAGGTCCAAAATATGGAATATTAATTAATTAAAAGGTAGCATGTATCACAAAAATGGTACCAATAAAAAGTACAGCTTGTCCTGCCCCAAAAAAAAGCCCTCACACAATGGGGTCGGACAATGGAGTAAAACACAGCAACACACAAAAAGGGGGAGGGGGAGCGCTAAATAAATTGGGTATCACCATAATTGGACTGACCCACAGAATAAAGACAGTGAACATCATAACAAATATTTTAAAAAGTGCCAGAAATTTTCCAATTTTTCACAACATTTTTGAGTTTTTCACAAAAACGCTGTATGTGTCAACAAAAATTTTCAAATAATATAAAGTACAATAGGTCATGAAAAAACAATCTCAGAATCGCTTCGCTCAGTAAAAGCATTCTAAAGTTATTTTCACTTAAAAATGGGGCTTGGTAATTAAGGGTCTATTCACATGTACAGTATTCTGTGCAGATTTGATGCGCAGGATTTCAAGCTGTGTTCAGTCATTCAGTTTACATTGAAATCTGCAGCAGAAAATCCTGCGCATCAAATCTGCACAGAATACTGTACGTGTGAATAGACAAAGGGGAATTCCATGAAAAAAACTTTATTTTTATTTTTTTATATCAACTGGCTCCAGAAAGTAAAACTGATTTGTAAGTTACTTCGATTAAAAAATCTTAATCCTTTCAGTACTAATTAACTGCTGAAGTTGAGTTGTTCTTTTCTGTCTGACCACAGTGATCTCTGCTGACACCTCTGTCTGTTTCAGGAACTGTCCAGAGTAGCAGCAAAACCCCATAGCAAACCTCTCTTGCTCTGTACATTTCCTGAGACAGACAGAGGTGTCAGCAGAGAGCACTGTTGTCAGACAGAAAAGAACAACTCAACTTCAGCAGCTGATAAGTACTGGTAGTATTAAGATGTTTAATAGATTTCATTTACAAATCTGTTTAACTTTCTAGATCAAGTGGATATAAAAAAAAAAAAAGTTTTTTCATGTTACCCTAAGTACCCCTTAGGGTACTTTCACATGTACACAGATTTGATGCGCAGGATCCTGTACGTGTGATCGTACCCTTAAGGTAAAAACTGGCTGCATCCCTAAGGGTCTAATAAAACAGGCATGTCAACAGAGATAAGCAGTATAAAAACAAAAGTCATACTTCTGTGTTGATGGGAGGGAAATGTTTTTCTCCGTTCTGGAGAATAACTTCTGCTACTGACACTGGAGCCAGATCTGCTGTGTGGAGAATCTTTTCGAGTAATTGGAGATTCCCGGAAATATGGAGACTCTCTTCTGTGTGGTGAGCGATCCCGCATATAGACAGGGGGATAGATGGGTTTTCTTCTGAAGGTTTCTCTGCTTTCTCTATAGCAATAAAAAAAAAAAAGAAAACACAACAACTATAATAATAATAAATGTTTTGTATATGCAACAGGGACAAAGTTGTAAAAGAAAACATTTAGCAATTGTATTAATTTCATTTTAAATTCATATTAAAGTTTTCTTTCATTCTTAACATAAAACATAAACTAAGAATGAAGATATTGAGCCCATTTATGTAGATGGGTAAGTTATGCTTTCTAAGGAAAAGCGCGACTTCCCAGGTGCTAAGCATCACTGCAAGGAAACTGCCAGTAATAAATAAACAAAAACATCCTATCTGCCAGTACAAACCATGAAAGGACTAAAATGGCAGATGGTAAGGTTGCTTGTACAGGAAGTGTACAAAAAGTTTTCCTACCATTAATCACCAACCAAGTATGCAATTTAACTTATTTCTATGACATGAGAGTTTGTGCTTTTTTGTTGGATATCACAAAAATGTAAGGAGTATGTAGAGAAACACAAATAAATGCAAGCAGAAAAATGTTATTTGTTGAAAAGTATCAACCGACAGGTAAAACAACAAAAAAACAACAACCACCTGGCACCAATGGAATTTTGCTGTTACAAACAGCCATTAACAACAACAATCATTACACGCACAGTAAACATAAAAACATACTACCAAACATAAAGCCCGACCAAACAAGAGAAGCACTTCTCATATGAATTCTTCGGATTACATATAATGTGACAAGTAGTGTAAGAGTAGCAACTGGTAACTGAACATCCATTGTCTTATCATTTAAGACAAGGTATGTGGATAATTTCTACCAGGACGTGTGACCTTTATAGTGTTTAACAATTGCCGGGCTAATAATGAACAACATCTAAAAATAAACGCACCTGTTAATGGCTCCATGTAATATTCACAGTACAAAGGAGAAAGAAAACATTGGGCACTGAGCATGGGACAGGTGGTTCTCTCAGTGTGGTCATTGGATTCTGTACAGACAATGAGTATACTTTTAATGGAGGTCAAAAAAAAAACCACAAAACAAAAACACAGTAATGAATAAACGTCATCCTGAGCACCATACTTAAAGGGGTTGTGTCACAAAAGAAAGCCCTTTGTAAATGGGAGTCAGTCTGGTTATCTCCACAGGTGTGATTATCCTTCATTGCATTTGGCCATATATTTTCCATGTCACAAACGCTACAAAAGAAATGTAGTATCACATAGCCATAGATAGGCTAGGGCTGACAGAGCAAGAGAAACTCTTGTGCTCCCAACCGGGTATCTGTATACAGGTGTCAAGTGTAAAAGTAAGTATGTCCATCTAAGTGGTTTCATGTGTTTAAATAACTAAAGGTGAAGGTGTTCAAAAATATTTAGCAATAGTAATGTATTTGAGACACCATTATATCTACTTTACATACAGAAACCTCTTGAAAAGACTAGCTTTTGGGGAACACTACCCCTTAAGCCAAACTGGACAACTTTATGAGGATCGCATGTCTAGAAGACCATTTTTCAATGCAATTCTTGGTGGTATTTACATATGTGGTGCCCCATGCACAACACAAACAAGTGAGTGCATTTCTTCTCACCCCTGTATTTGGGACTTTTTCAGACTTCCTATACAACATTTAGATGTGTTGAGCCATTGTTTTTCCAGCACATCCCACAGATGCCTTATTGGATTGAGATGTGGGAAATGTAAAAGCTAAAGTCAACACCTTGAAGTCAACCTTCTTCCTCAAACTATTCTTGAACAATTTTTGCAATGTGGCAGTGCATATTATCCTGTTGAGAGAGTCCACTAAACATTAGGGAGTTCTGTTGCAATAAAGGGGCGTACTTGGTCTGTAACAATGTTGAGTTTTCTCAGAGCATCAAACTACCTGCACTGGCTTGCATTCTTCCTATAGTTCCGCACATCCACCATGCCTTCCACATAATATAACACATGATTTTTCAGACAATGTAAACTTTTTCCATTGCTTTTTGGCCCGGTTCTGATGCTCACGTGCACACTTAGAGTACTTTCGATGGTGGAAAAGAGTCAGCATAGGCGCTCTGATGGTCTGTAGTAGAGATGAGCGAACTTACAGTAAATTCGATTCGATGACTTTTCCTGCGTAATTTAGTTCAGCCTTCAGGTGCTCCGGTGGGCTGGAAAAGGTGGATACATTCCTAGGAAAGAGTCTCTTAGGACTGTATCCACCTTTTCCAGCCCACCGGAGCAACGGAAAGCTGAACTAATTTATGCAGGAAAAGTTATCAACTGCCGAGCCGAGAAGTTCGTGACGAATCAAATTTACTGTAAGTTCGCTCATCTCTAGTCTGTAACTAAGCAGCATTGTGTATTTTGACAATTTTCTATCAGACAGAATTAACTTTAACCCCTTACCGACCCATGGCATACATGTACGCCATGGGTCGGGTGGGCTGACATGACGGGGTGCCCACATCATGAACGGGAGATGTCCACTGCTATCAGCAGCTGACATCTGCCGGTAATGACGGATATCAGAGATCGCTCCGATGTCCGTCATTTAACTGTTTAAACTGTAAAACTGTTTAACCATTAAATGCCGCTAATCCCTGGTGTCTAGTGGTCCCATAGCCCACAGCGGGACGGGGGGATGGGCTATGGGTCGGTAGGGAAGCCCGAGGCCTTACCTGGTCCTCGGAGTCTTCCCTGGATCAGTGATTGCTTAGGGCTGCCAAAGGGAGCCTTAATCGAGCAATCGAGCACAGATTTCATGGATCAATGTAATGCAATAGCATTACATCGATCTATGTAAGCCAACTGATGATTGCTTATGATAGGCCCCTAGGGGAGCCAAAAAGAGTGTATAATTTTTTTTTTTTGTTTTTTTATATATAAATAAAATCCCTCCCCTAATAAAAATTCATATCCCCCCCTTTCCCATTTTTTAATAATCCCCCCCCCTGATCCTGCACGGTGAACGGCGTAAACGCAAATAAAATTCCAAACCCCAAAATTGTTGATTTTTTGTTAAAATACATCCCCCAAATTTTTTTTTTTATTAAAAGTGATCAAAAAGCCAGAACTACACAAAAGTGGTACCGTTAAACATACTTATTTTGTACAAAAAGTTTGAGATTTTTTAAGCGGTACAATAATAGAAAAGTATGTAACCATGAATAAAGAAAACATGTAATTTTTCCGTAAAGTGTACGGAGTGAAAATGAAACCCTCCAAAATTTGCAAAATTGTGGTTTTCATTTGAATTATCTCCCTAAAAAAATTTTGGGGGGGTTTGTCGTACATTTTATGGAAAAATGAGGTGTCATTACAAAGTACAAATGGTCATGCAAACAACAAGCACTTATATGGGTGAGTAGATGGAAATATTAAAAAGTTATGGATTTTAGAAGGAGAGGAGAAAAAAAATAAAAACGCAAAAATAAAATTGGCCTGGTCCTTAAGGTGAAAATGGGCTTGGTCCTTAAGGGGTTAAACCAGTTAGTGAAAATAAGAAAAATAACGCAATAATAAAAATCACAAGTATGTGTCTTTTTCACTCTCATTTAGGCTGGTGATAAGCCATTAGCACAACGGTGTCACTTCCACAAGTAGAATACAACCAAACATTAATAAATGGTGCAGTGTTAGTGGAGAAGTCCTCTCCATGGTATGTGGTCAGCAGCTGTGGGGTCTGTTCAATTCACACGTGCAAGAAACAGAAAAGAAAAACATCCAAGGATAAGATACCTTACCTAGGTATGGAGTCTGTTCTCTGTGATAAGGCTGCCTACAAGGAAGAGAGCCAGTGTTCTGCACCACAACATAATACTACTAATAGCCATTACTCAGTTACACTGAGATCCTAAGGAATAGATGACAATATTAAATGTCAGGGTCAGAATGACCTATGCAGTAATCTTACATGTTCTAGCAGGATGATATCCATTACTAGGGCTGCACGATATGGGAAAAATGTGCGATTTTGGGCCTAAATATTGCTATTGCGATGCGATATAATAATAAAAAAAAAAAAAAAAAATGGTGAAATCCCCCCATTTCATGTCCACTCGCCTCCATTTCACATCTACCTACCCATTTTATGGCCACAGCCTATTTCACATTCTCCTCCAGTCACATCCCCCCCCTCTGTCACATTCTCCTCCCCCTTGTCACACCCCCCCCCCCCTTCTGTCACATTCTTGTACTGCAGCAATACACTGGGATTCCTGGGCGGATTTCAAATCTTCCGCGGTATTCCTGCAGTACAAGACCTTTCCCCATCACCCAATCACTGGCTTGACACGTGACACCACTGCGGCCAGTGATTGGCTGAAAAGGGAAAGGTCCTACTGTACTAAGAGAGGAAACTCTGTAGCGCACATAGACGAATCTGCAGGGACCGGGATATGTGAGCATAAGGTTTTTTTTTTTTTTCATTTTTCTCCCTGCGCCCTTAGCTCAGTGTTTTTCTGGCACGGTGCCTCCAGCTGTTGTGAAACTACTACTCCCAGCATGCCCGGACAGCCTTTGCCGGTCCGGGCATGCTAAGAGTTGTAGTTTTGCAACAACTGGCGGCACACTGGTTGGGAAACACTGACTTTTAGTATTTAAATTAGTTTTTACCTGCTCTGGCCGCCCCCCCGCCACGGGAGCCAGCCAGAGCAGATAATCGCATGTTTTCCCGGGGGGACGTATTGCCATATCGCAAAATGGAAAAACCGCGATTCGATTGCTTTTGTGATATATCGTGCAGCCCTATTCATTACTACCGTATATACTCGAGTATAAGCCGAGTTTTTCAGCACGATTTTTCGTGCTGAAAACACCCCCCTCTGCTTATACTCGAGTGAACTCTCCACCCTCAGTGGTCTTCAACCTGCGGACCTCCAGATGTTTCAAAACTACAACTCCCAGCAAGCCCGGACAGCCGATGGCTGTCTGGGCTTGCTGGGAGTTGTAGTTTTGAAACATCTGGAGGTACACAGGCTGAAGACCACTGTGGCCTTCGACATGATCCAGGGGATAATGACAAAGGGGGGATGGGATAATGACAAGGGTATGATGAAGGGGGTGTGTGGGATGATAAGGGGATGATGAAGGGGGGGTGTGGGATAAGGGGATGATGAAGGGGGGGTGGGATAATGACAAGGGGATGATGAAGGGGGTGTGTGGGATGATAAGGGGATGATGAAGGGGGGGTGTGGGATAAGGGGATGATGAAGGGGGGGTGGGATAATGACAAGGGGATGATGAAGGGGGGGTGTGGGATGATAAGGGGATGATGACAGGCGGTGATGATGAAGGGGGTGGGATGATGACAGGGGGGGATGATGACAGGCGGTGATGATGAAGGGGGGATGATGACAGGGTGATGATGATGAGGGTGTTAATGACGGGGTTCTGGATGATGACAGGGGGGGGGGGAATGATGTATTTCCCACCCTAGGCTTATAGTCGAGTCAATAACTTTTCCTGGGTTCTTGGGGTGAAATTAGGGGCCTCGGCTTATACCCGAGTATATATGGTATTTTAAGAAAGAATTTTAAAAAAATTAAATATAATCATATGGCAAGCATCCATCATGTTTTAGACAGCCAATGGGACACAGGCTACATAGAGAATTTTCTTAAAGGAGTCCTCTGCTTTGAACGAACCATACTTGTAAGAAAGGTTTCTTGACAACAGACAGATCATAAAGGCTCTCTCTGCTAGGGCTCCAGCTTTAACCTGTAGGGAAACCTGACAATAAGTGTACAAATTCCTTCCAGTACAACCACGGGGAAAACTAAACTTTACATATTACCCATTCAAATTCAATAGGCTGCCTGTGTGAGGCAGGACAGGCGATGCTTTTTACAACTGCTCTTCACTCACTGGCACCACAGTTCATGGTATTCAGTCCGGCAACAAAAACTTATACTGTTCAAAAATGAGCCGACCGGAGTGACCAGCTGTCTGGCTCATTAACATGAATGGGGTAAGGCACGGGTCCAGTGAGGATACAGCCGCAGCCAGTTTTCAAATTCTCCCGCTGGACTAGATTTTTATACCCAAAAGTGTCCTAATGGTCATATCTGCAGGTAGGGAGGTAGCTTCAAATTCATCTGTGCCTTTGTCAAAATCTACCCAGGACAATCCAGTGCCTATTTCTTGCCTTTTCGATTATGAAGAGGTTCCTTTCCTGAGACTATAATGTGCAACTATATAAGGTCCTCTTGCTCACCCATATGTGCCTGTTGTGATATTTCTCCATTCATCTCCAACACTACTGCAGGATGACACACTTGGAGTATGACCAAGTGATATATAGGATCACTTTAAGTGGCAGCCTGCAGGGTCGCCCTCTTTAGGGCGAGTGCTTCCACTAAGGGTGAGCACAAGGGCCTTATAGGGACAGTATTGCAATTGCACTTCATAGTCAAACTTATGGGGGAGATTTTATCAAAACCTGTGTAGAGGAAGAGTGGTGTAGTTGCCCATAGCAACAAGATTACTTCTTCCATTTCTTAAAAAGGTCTCCGAAAAATGAAAGACGCAATCTGATGGCTTGCTATGGACAACTGCACTACTTTTCCTCAACATTGGTTTTCATAAATCTCCTTATGTCTTTAGTAATTGTTAAAGGTTACGTTTTTGAGATCCTTTCATTTGTCTGCGATAGTCTCAATATTACATATATTCCTGCCTGTGAGCAATAGTTTTGCGTTCTGAAATCCAATAAATGTTATCATACAGCGAGTGGAACTATAAGGCCCATTTTACCATACTAAGCACTTCATTTTTAATTGGGCCAATCAGATATATAAAAAGTAATGTAGGTATATAGGTGTAACACCACTGGGTTGTGCCATGCTACTAATTGCCCACACCTATTTTCTGGGTATACTATAGCTTACGAGTCATAAGAACTGCAGTAACGTAATAGGCAATCATTATCCAGTTAATTCGGTAAAGGCATATATAATATGCACCTGGTAAGGGTGACCCTCAGGCGAACTCTGAACAGGCTGCAAACAAAGCTCACTTCATGTCAATTGCCCTAACAAAGTTTTATTACCAAGAGAATGTTTATAGTATGTAAACTGGGGACACTGTGTGCTACGTGGATGGGGTCTCTTCCATTGTGCTGCCTTTATGATGCCAGCCATGAACAATGTTCAAGCAAACACAAGTCAATGTTTGAGGTAAAGTCTACAGTACCATATAGGAGTGGAAAAGAGAGGACATCGTTTATTGCCATATACCTCCAATTATGGGTCAGGAGTCTCCAGACGGATTGGTTAGTAAAATGTCCCCAAAGGACAGAACACAAAGCCAGCATAACTTACAAGAACATGATTTCTCATTAGTCCTAAATGTAGCCTAAACCGATGTTCTTGAGGGTGCTAGAATCTTACTTGATGCCAAGTCAGTATGGACTTTAGTCAGTGGAAGTAGTCAGTGTGGATCGTTCGCTGTTGCAAAACTACAACTCCCAGCATGCCCAGACAGCCAATGGCTGTCTGGGCATGCTGGGAGTTGTAGTTTTGCAACATCTAGAGATCCACACTTTGGAGACCACTGTTAGAGATAAAAATAGGTTGGATGGTTTAGACCAGGGGTCGGCAATTCCTGGCACGTTTGCCATGAGTGGCACGCGGGATGCTTTTAAGTGGCAAGTGGGGCTGGCTCCAGGCGACCTGTGACCTCTACCCGCACGCAGTGCAGGTACCGATTTTTTTAAAGTGATGATGGGGGTGTGTGCAAGTGATGGGGGTGCAAGTGATAGGGGGGTGCAAGTGACGGGGGAAGGGGGGTGCAGGTGATGGGGATTGGAGGGTGCAGGTGACTGAGGGGGAGTTCAGGTGACAGGGAGGGTTGGGGCAGGGGTGAGGGCGCAGGTGAAAGAGGGAGGGGGATGATGATTTGGATGTAAAGGAGCACTGGATACTTCCTTACCTGGCTTCCTACACAATTACCTGCCTGGCTACTTCCCTACCTGGCTACCTACATTATTAATTTCCTGGCTACATACCGACCTACTTAGTCACCAGGCTACCTACCTACATAGCAACCTTATTACCCAACTACCTACCCAGGTACCTACCTACATACATAGCTACCCATTTACGTACCTATGAACTTCCCTCCATATCTACTACATAGCTACCTACCTACCAACTTATATCCAAGGAAAATCGTAGGTCACCAAAGTATTAAGTGCAGAATTAATTGCAGTTTATTCCATTTCAAACAGTGTTACAGAGCAGGCTACGTTTCATCGCCTCTCATGCTTGACAAAGGGTAAGACAGGTCGCTGAAATGTAGCGTGCTCTGTAACACTCTTTGGAATGGAATAAACTTTACCGAATTCTGCACTTCTGGGGGGAGTGCACTGGAAAAATGCAGAAACTAAGAGGTTTGTCCTGCAGATGCTGCAGTGAAGAAGTCGTCATGGTGGTCTGAGCCAGACAGAGAACAGAAGGAAAGAGGGCGACACTGACTGTAAAAGACTGGGGTCTGTTTTATGTAGGGGGGGGGAGGGGGTCTGTAGCATGGTGCAGACTGATTCTGGGGTCTGTATTATGGTGAGGTCTGATTCTGGGGTCTATGTTATGGTGTGGACTGACTCTGGGGTCTGTATTATGGCGGGTGGTGATTCTGGGGTCTGTATTATGGTTCGGACTGATTCTGGGGTCTGTATTATGGTGTGGACTAATTCTGGGGTCTGTATTAGGTGCGGACTGATTCTGGGGTCTGTATTATGGTGGGTGGTGATTCTGGGGTCTGTACTGTGGTGGGGACTGATTCTGGGGTCTGTATTATGGTGGAGTCTGATTCTGGGGTCTGTGTTCTGGTAGGTGGTGATTCTGGGGTCTGTATTATGGTGGGGTCTGGTTCTGGGGTCTGTATTTTGGTGGGGACTGATTCTGGGGTCCGTATTATGGAGGGAACCGATTCTGGGGTCCGTATTATGGAGGGAACCGATTCTGGGGTCTGTATTATGGTGGGGTCTGGTTCTGGGGTCTGTATTGTGGTGGGTGGTGATTCTGGGGTCTGTATTATGGTGGGGTCCGATTCTAGGGTCTGTATTATGGTGGGGTCTGATTCTCGGGTTTGTATTATGGTAGGTGGTGATTCTGGGGTCTGTATTATGTAGGGGTCTAATTCTGCGGTCTGTATTATAGTGGGTGGTGATTCTGCGGTCTGTATTATGGTGGGTGGTGATTCTGGGGTCTGTATTATGATGGGTGGTGATTATGGGATCTGTATTATGGTGGGTGGTGATTCTGCGGTCTGTATTATAGTGGGGTGTGATTCTGCGGTCTGTATTATGGTGGGGTCTGATTCTGGGGTATGTATTATGTAGGGCAGTTATACTGGGGTCTGATTCTAGGGTCTGTATTATGGTGGGGTCTGATTCTTGGGTTTGTATTATGGTAGGTGGGGATTCTGGGGTCTTTATTATGTAGGGGTCCAATTCTGCGGTCTGTATTATAGTGGGTGGTGATTCTGCGGTCTGTATTATGGTGGGTGGTGATTCTGGGGTCTGTATTATGGTAGGTGGTGATTCTGAGGTCTGTATTATGGTGGGTGGTGATTCTGGGGTCTGTATTATGGTGGGTGGTGATTCTGGGGTCTGTATTATGGTGGGTGGTGATTCTGCAGTCTGTATTATGGTGGGGTCTGATTCTGCGGTCTGTATTATGGTGGGGTCTGATTCTGTGCTCTGTATTATGGTGGGGTCTGATCTTGGGGTCTGCATTATGTTGGGTGGTGATTCTGGGGTCTGCATTATGATGGGTGGTGATTCTGGAGTCTGTATTATGGTGGGTGGTGAATCTGGGGTCTGTATTATGGTGCAGACTGATTCTGGGGTCTGCATTGTTGTGGACTGATTCTGGGGTCTGTATTATACAGGTCTGAGTTAAAATGGTTGTTCTCACTGTAAGGTCCTTACAGTGAGAACAATATACTGTATAGGGACAATTCTGGAAAAAAAAAAACGCCATGTGACAAACCCCACCCACAGCAAGCCACACCGACAACAAGCCACACCCATATTGCCGGAACACCAAGCTACTTTGAAAAAATATGGGCACAGCACTACCAAAAGGTTGTCTACCCCTGGTTTAGACCGTAGCAGTGGTACTTGGCAGAGACTCATCTTCATTCCCATAGAAACAACATGCTAGTTCAGACGTGGGGGTATTTCACATGTGCCATATTGATACCGTTTTTGAAGCCAAAAAAGAAGTAGGTTCCTCTCTCTACTAACCACTCCTTGCTTTGACTTCAAAAACTGCATCCAGAAAATGTACATGTAAAAGCATTCTAAATGCTAGAATCAGACAGAAGTGTTTTGTCCAAAAACATCACAGTTAATGCATGGTGGTTTTTATGGGCCAAAAACACTGCAGCCAAATGTGAGCTGGGAGTTAATAGGTTAATATGAAGCATCATACCTACATGTTTTTTTTTTTTTTTTGCTTAGTAACAGTTTAAAATCTCAGCACACTGTTTTTTTCCAGGAAATTGTGGTGTTTTTCCTCCTATGGACCTTCAAAGAAATGATGAGATGACTTGTAATGAGAAAAATCCAAATAAAAGTTGAGTACCAAAGGGAACATAGCAAGTTAGTTGACATCGTTTTTTTTGAATGAATATCTGTTTGGGCTTGGACCCTAAAGAGCAGCAAACCAATCCAAGCCAAAAAATGCATAATGTTTGAAAAATGATCTGAACATAGTGAGCTGACTAAGCCTTAGGCATTTAAAGGGTTACTCCACCCCTAGACAGCTTATCCCCTATCCAAAGGATAGGGCATAAGAGGTCTGATCTCCCCGTTCTACCCAGAGTTCGTTTAGAACGTCTGGTGCAGTGCCGGAGGCTCATGAAGTCACGTCCACGGCCCCTCAATGCAAGTCTATTTAAAAATAAAAACATAACTCTCACGGACAAATCATCTTCTGACCATAGATGTAATGATGGTTAACAATTGGACACATATGTCTACTCTATTCTAATAATTCAATGAACATTGTCTTGGCCATTGTAGGTTAGCAAAAAAAATATCCTCTGAATGACAATCTAAGTTCTGTTTCCTACATCTCCCTAAGAATGAACATATTTGTCCTTCTTATGAAAGTGGGAGAGGTGATGTTGCAAGGATGAGTGGTTTTCCATTACTTCTCCCTGACTATGTGTTGCTGAAGATTACACTTTTAATTGACTTTATTCTTATCTAGAGAAGATCTTACAGAGCCGAATCCCTACTTAACTAATCAGTAGTTACATGGCTTTGTAAGATGCCTAGAGAGATAAGAAAGGTGACTGCTGGCTTTGATAATTTCTTGGTGTAGTGCTGACTCAGTATAAGCAGGGTCCTCTCTTCCAGGTCTTCCATGTTGCATAAGACTTTACAGACTTCAGGAGAACATGTGGAACAGCATTTCTAGCATGCTTGAAACTCTCACTTCATGGGTAAGAAAACTATGGCTTTTCTATGGTAGTTTACAGACAAGGGCCTGTCTGCAAATGATTTAAGAAGTTTTCATATAGAGCAGAATCCTTTACACTATCTACACTGCAGATAATATGAGCTTGACCACTTCCACATACATTGTGAACTGGATAAAGCTCAGATAAAGACGAACAGGAGACAGTGAGACATAGACTAGCCAGCCACAGACTGTAGACAGCTGGTAGAGGAATGACCAGTTAGCCAAAAGCAACAACTATGCACATAACAGGATAGTACTGGTGATATCCTGTCCCAATAGTTTGTCACTTTGGCAAAGGGTTTAAAGAGACAACACACATGTGTAAAGAACAAAATCCAGCACTCTAAATACTCCACAAATCCGGTAAAGTGTTAAATCTTTACTGTAATAGAGCTAAAAAAAAAAAAAAAAACACGCAAGGCTGGGTTCACACCACGTTTTTGCAAAACAGTTCCTGTATACGTTTTCAATGTGAAAACCGTATGGAACTCCATTGAAAACCGTATGCCAAACAATGCATCCAGTTGTGTCCGTTTTGCATCTTGCGCGGTTTTGGCCGTTTTTTTCCCCGTAACCCCAACCATGGTTTTTGATAAGGGTGAAAAACCGTATTGAAACCGAATACTTCTATTTCACATGGGATTCAATGGCAACCATACATAACTGTATGTGCATACGGTTTCATCCGGTTTGCACCATTCGTTTTTTTACTTGCACATGCGCAGTATACATTTTTTCCTAAAAACGGATGCAACCGGACATCATTTTTCAAACCGTATACGGGTTACGATTTGTACTCACGTTTTGATACAGTTTATTCCGGTTTTGAGGAATCCGTTTTTCATCAAAAACCTGATACAGAAACTGTATTGCTAAAACATGGTGTGAACCCAGCCTTAGCAATGCATGGTGTGTGAATTGCTATATTACTGAAGTTACTTTTATACAGAATTTAATACAGTAAAGATTTAAAACAACCTGATTTGTGATGTCCTAAAGGGCTGGACTTTGGTCTATATCTGTGGATGTCTAACGCCCTTAAGAAAGGAACCTACATAGAGGTAGAGTAAGCTGACTTTTCATTATGTAATGCATTTACACACAGTTATAGATACATCAAGCTGAGCTTTCTGTTTTGTTAACTCAGAAGTATTTTTAAGTGGAATCTAAGTTACAACGATAAGCACTAAACACACCCAAACTCTGTAGTGACCTTAGGGTTTAAAGGGTACCTGTAAAGTTGAACTTTCGTCTGTCATCATATCAGCATGGAGACACAGCTATGCTGAGCTGTTAGGTTGCCAAAGTAATAATTCAATGTCAAGTGGGGCTGCAAAAATTTGTTGATATCTATAAAAATTAATAATGGAAATCATTGTCGACAATTTCCATTATCAATTCATCGGTTGTTAGGGGGCGTGGCCTCTATCATTCAGGACGTGTGGCTTCCCTTCGCCTGGAGTACAGTCCAGGTGCTGGCACCTCCTCCTTGTCTTCGGCACCCCTACGGTCTTGACATCATGGGAGCTGAGCCCCCTTGTCTGGCCAGAAGCTCAGTTCTCCATTCTGTGCAGTGACAGATCTTTCTGGTGCAGGGAGGACAACTAAGGTCTGCAAACTGTTCCTTCTCCCCTGCAGCAAGGCTCATAGGCTAACCCTTAAGGTGCTGTTCCCTCTTTTTTGCCCCCGTTAACCCTTCAGTTGCTGTCCCTACACTCTTACCCTCTGTTAACACTTCAAGTGCTGTCCCATCTTCTCCCCGTTAACTCTTCACAATGCGGTCCTCGCTTCCTTCTGTCAATCCTTCCTTGGTTCTCTAATCCTGTTTTTTTATTCTGATTTATTGAACCAACAATCGCCCATCTAATCGATTTTACAAATAATCGTTTGTTGCAGCACTAATACTCAGAAAGTTTTGTTCACAGGCCCATTTCTTTTTAACCTCACGAAGAAAAAAAACAGTTCCCAGTGCTCAGGTTCTGTTGTCACAGTCTTAAAAGTAGTAGAGGTGCACAACCATACCCAGCAATTCAATCCAGTAAGTCCATCATTCATATCAAGAAGACAGATCTGCAGCACTCTGATATAGACATATCTGCTAGCCTAATAAAACAACAAAACCTTTAACTCGACTAATAGGGGTTATCCGCCACTAGACATCTTTTCCCCTATCCAAAGGAGAGGGAATAAGAAGGATAATGGGGGGGCGCCACAGTTGTGACGACCCCCCCCCCCCCCCTCCATTCATGTCTATCGAAGAGAGCTTGACAGCGGGGGCGTGAATGGGCTCAGACACCCCACACGATCAGAAATCTTATCCCCTATCCTTTAAGTCTTCATTGACAGTCTGCTTCCCAAACCGTGTCGGACAGCCAGACAGGAGGTCACATTCTTTAGCCAATTACTGCCTGCAGCAGTGTCCCGCCTCATTCACTAATTTGTGAATGGCACCAGCCATAGAAGGGGCATCCTGATACCGGAGGAGTAGCCCTTTAAAAAGTTCACGTAATAGTACACTGAGAATTATTGTTTAACCTGACCACCCTTCTTTTACCTGCATCTCTCCACTCCAATCTAAAGAATGGCCAGGAGTTCAACTTTACAGGTACCCTTTAACAGTGCCCACATAACATCATATGTAAAAAAAAAAACAAACAAACAAACAAAAAAAACACTAATCAAATCTCCCATTGAAATCCTTTTTTTTTAACAAGGAATCTTTAGTCTTTAGCCAGCATGTTCAGCGGCCATTGCTAATTATAAGGATCTCATGTCCTCTCCTCAAATGGGTTTATAATGTGGTTTATTTGTGTAAAACAGATACAAACAGCAGGAACAACTGATAAGATAATGGTTTTATTAAATCCCAGCTATCTGAATTTGTGTTGAGAAGGGGTTAAAATAACATTATCACATGCCACTAACCAGTCAGAGGGGCTGCAATTACAAGGCAAAATAGAAAAACATGTACACGATGCTCAATCACCGAGAAGATCCAGTGTCCCCCACTAAGTGCTAGGATGGCATTCCAGTGTATTGAGAACATGGCACCAATAACTGGCCTCTGCTATATGTCCTCAATGAATATTAGAGTACAGTATTTCTGTCCCCTGCATGTAAATATTTTTTTTTAAAGATGACCAAAAAAAATGAAATATTATTGTTTTTTGGGCACTACACATGTTATCTGTGCACTATAAATAACATACCGGTAACTATTACACTGTAGGTCATTACGAGTATGGCGATAACCTTTATTTACATAAGTATTTAATGTGTAGCTGCAATCACACAGCTTTAGCATAGATTTATTTACTGACTTTTTTTTTCTTAAATAATGGCATTCACCATGTGTTCAGTTAAACATAGCAAGATAGCAATAATGAATACATTTTCTTTCCATTTTTTACTATAACACAAGACTTTTCTTTATTTATCGCTAGGATTTTCTTTTTTAATTATTCTACAATCTTAATTGAAAAAAATAGGCATCCAGACCATGTCCTGTGGTATCAAGATGCCAGTGGCCGATCCTTTAAAGAGGTACTCCGCTGCTCAGCTTTTGGAACAAACAAGTCTACGGGTCTACAAGTCTACTTCTTCAGCAATGTGCTACAGTAACTCTTCGGTTGGACTGGGCCAGAGGGACTAACCTCTACTGTGCACCATTGCATACTGGGAACACCCCAAAAGACCTGCCATTTGGAGATACCCTGGCTGTCTTGTCATCACAATATGGCCATTGTATACGTATATCAGTTCCTTACATTTGCCCATTTTTGAAAATGTAGCAGCGTATGGTGAATGTTTTACTACTATCACATGTACTGTGAACAAACAGCTTTGCACATTTGCATACATCAATAGTAAATCAAAGTAAAGTCAAGTTGAGATGTAGCCAAGACAAAGATTAAAAACATCTATCCAAACTAATAGCATCAGAGGGATCTTTAATAATGTTACTATCCTAATAGGACCTGGAATAGAGGTCATGCTACATCCATCTGAATGAGGCTTTACACTGCTGGCTGTACTCACAGAACTAAAATAAACATGCACAATACAAACATTTGTTTTTATTTTTTGAATAAACAGGATTGACAAAAAAAAAAAAAAATAAAAAAAGCGTAAAATCCTAGTAACAAGTTAGGAATATCAGAACTCAAGACTGAATGAGTATGAAATGATAGTGACAGCAATTTAAATATTCCCACAACAACCGGCGCCAGTATGATCAAAATTGTACTTTTCAGGGACAGAAGGGTACATGAACCCGCTCGGAGCTATTGGATCCTCTATTTATTCAGTTGCAATTTGTGTAAACATAATAATATTCATCATGCTCTGATCTTTTTATTATCTGCATGCTTACCATAAGACAACAAGATAGCTGACTATACTTTACTAAAAGAAAGCAAACTTCTCTCTTGTTTTCCAAAACATTACAAACAAAGCCAAGTTTAGTTGGACATTGCTTTAGGGATCATGATCTTAAGCCATGAAATAAGAGGAATCTTTATTGCTAGATAAAGAGTAAACAAACTGGACAAATATATGATACTATTTCTCCTAAAAAACAGGACTATTTGTTTTACTATTATTTCTTACACTAATATGCACTGGTGTTGAATTGGAGCAGAATTTTGGAGCATATAAAAAGTTTCCCTTTCCTACAGGTATGGTGGGTCCATTTATGAGATTTGTCTCAGACAACCCCTTAGAGGTGTACTCTGCCCCTAGACATCTTATCCCCCTATCCAAAGCTGGATACCCCCTCGAGCTTGGCTGCGACACCCCAGACATCCAGTGCACAGAGCGAAATTTGCTCCGTGCCGGATGACTGGCAATACGCGGCAGCGGCTCGTGATGTGGCGGTCACTCTCCGCTCGTGACCTCACGGCCATGCCCCCTCAATGCAAATCTATGGGAGGCAGAGGAGGGGAGGAAAAGCAGAGCAGCGCCCGCGGGTCTCATATGATTAGTTCCCCAGCGCACTGTGGCTGATAATTCATTCGAGAGGGGGGGGGGGGATTAGGGAGAGATGAGTGAAAAATAAATACCGTCAAATACCGTGGAACCGCCATAAGTTAGAAAAATACTGTGATACACATTTTTGGTCATACCGCCCAGCACTAATCCCTTATACATGAAATCTGGTGGAAGGCTAGACATTTGTACTCCATATGGAATATTCCTTCGTTGACAATCTCCTTAGGGATGATACACGGCTACAGAAAAAGATTGGATGTGTGAAACTAATTTATCAACTTCAGCAGAAAATTGGTTTGCCCCATAAACATAACTACATGAGATGTACAGTGCAGTTTTTATTTTTACCAATGCATTATGCAACTCAAAGCTGTGAATATTGTAGTAGGCATGTTCAACAGTAAGCAGGAAATCCTTTCGCCCGACACCCAGGACGCAGGTGAATTTTTCCACCAGAATCCCGCCCCCTTCATACTCCCACGGATGCACGCAAACACGCCAGAACAAAAACTACAACTTCCAGCATGTTGCACCATAACCTAAACTGTAGAACTATAAAAGTGCAACATGCTGGAAGTTGTAGTTTTGGTTCGGGTCAGCTGCAGAGCCATAGGCTGTGTCAAAGAATACTGGGAATTGCAGCTAGTAACTATTTGACACAGCCTATGGCTCTGCAGCTGACACAAACCAAAACTACAACTCCCAGCATGTTACACAATAATCTTAACTGTATTACTATACAGTGTAACATGCTGCAACACCCACACAACCATAGGCTGTATCAGGGCATGCTGGGTGTTGTAGTTACCTAGTAACTAAATGCAACATTATGACACATAAATTAGAGTAAATAAAATGCACCACACAACTCCCCCCCCCCCCCCCCAGTAACACAGCATTGTTCAGTGGTTTCCAACCAAAAGACTCCATATATAAGTCCCTATGAAGACTGAAAAATAGTGATTAAAATATTTTAAGAAGTGCGTATATATATGAATAAGCCACTTTCCTAATAAAAGTTCCGATAATAAATGGTTCCAATCAAAACTACAGATCACGGCACATAAGATTACCCTCATACATCCCTGTATATGGAAAAATTGGAGTTATAGGGGTTAGATTGGGGGGGGGGGGGGCACAATTTTCTGGGCTTGCCTCGGGTGTAAAAGGAGCTGGCTACAGCTCTCCTGCCGCTAATAGCCCGGCATGTTGCGATCGCCTATTGAACCATTAGATCACCGCTGTCAAAGTTGACAGCAGTGTCCGGCTCTGCCATAGAGATGTATTGAGGGGGCGTGTCGAGCGCAGCTTCGTGCGGAGGTCGACACCCGCTATCTGGCCGGAGAGCCTGGCCCCCCGTACAGAGAGATCCCAGGGGGCCTCAGCGGTCGGAGCCCCCCCGCGATCTAAAACTTATCCCCTATCCTTAGGATAGGGGATAAGTTTTTCACCACTGGACTACCCCTTTAAGGCAAAAACTGTCTGATTTGTCCAGAGTAACCAATCACAGCTCTGCTTTCATATCTTAATAAACCCTAGTGAAATAAAAGCTGATTTACCCATAGCAACCAATCAGAGCTCAGACAGTTTTTGTCTCAGACAAACTGATAAATCTGGGCCATGTATTGTGTATAAAGACTCCAGTAGCCGCTGAATGCTGTCACATTTCCCTTCTCAACAAGCCACTGATCTGACCCTTAATAATATCTGCCTATAAATCATTTTGCATTAAGCTAACCCAATATTTTTACTGTATTTTGCAGATGTTGCTAGGAAGAGCGGGTGTGGGGCATCTGATTTGCACCCAACTGTCTCTGACCTATTGCTCCAGCTCAGGACCAATTTCAGTAATAAGATTATGCCACAAAAATGCCTTCACAAATGGTTTTGCAATTTCCTAATCTGTAGGTTAGGTTAACTGAAGGCGATCCTTAACTTTTTTTTTTTTAACAAAGAGTAAAAAAAAAAAGAATTTTGCAATATAGTTCCTAGCAGGAAACCCCATAACTACACACACATTTCAGAGGGTTTCACAACAGTTTGGCAGAGTGGAGAGATAATTGAAAACATGTTGTACACAATCTACAACCTCCAGTACTTCTATGGCCTAGGAGCTAGCATGCTGAAAGGAGTCAGTCATCAGGACCCCGGATCTAATCGCCATGGGTATTAATGTGTCATTTGGTAGAGATATACCCGACTTCCTCAGGAAGCCAAGTCTCAATACTTCCCCTTTGAGAAATAAATCATATTTCACTTAAAATTCTCAGATTTAAATGTATGTCTCCTCCTAATACTGCTCAAACGTGCTATTTTACACAAATGTCATTTATTTTAACCTCAGCAATACACATACTGGGGTTTATTTACTAAGAGTGGAGTGTAGGTTTCTTTGTGGGTTTTGATTTCCCACGGTATTTACTAAGGTTTCCCTACATTTTGCTTTTTTTACAACTGTTATGATCTGTCGGGTTTTCTTCTGCTCAAATACACCACTTTTTCGGTGGAAACCTTAGTAAATATGTTGGGATTTTCCAAAACTGTCGGGACCACGCCCATTTTATCCAGTGGTCAAGCCCCCTTTTCAGGGTTTTCTTGTAAAATGGAGGGGTTTTTTTTGGGTCGCAAATTGTGTCGCAAGGAACGTGCGACACAATTTGGGTGCAAAACCCGACAAAAAACAGTCGGGATCACGTTAGTAAATAAACCTCACTGGCCCTCATTTACTATTCTAGATCCCTACTTCTTTTGTGGGGTTTTTTGGCGCATCTTTGTCTGCGACATGTCGCAGACATCGTGCGCCAGTGTGCGACACGATGCAAAAAAATTTCCCGACGGACCCGATGTGGATTCTCCCAAACCCGAAATTTCTGAGCTATCCCACATATTTATAAAGGTTTCAGACCCGAATTTGTTGAATTGTTGTGGATTTTTTCCCGACAACTCAGAGGAGTTGGAAACCAAAACCAACAAAACCCAGTGCGACAAACAGGATGCAACATAATAATAAATACCAGGGGAAAAAAGCAATCGGGTAAGAAAGCAAGATAGACTTACAACCCAATTTTCTAAGTAAACGAGGGCCACTATGTCATTCCTTTCTCAAGTCAGTCCCCAAACTTAGCAGACTTCTGCTCACTTTACAGAGCAAGGAAAAACTCCAGAAATAACACACAATATTAAAGGAGTACTCCGGGATATGAAAACGTATCCCCTATCCTAAGGACGGAGGATAAGTTTCAGATCGTGGGGGGTCCAACGGCTGGCCTCATTACATCTCTATGGGAGAGTAAGAACGCTGCATTCGGCATTGAGGGGGCGTGTCGGTCGCTGCGTCACGCGGTAGTCGACACAAGCTATTTCGGCCAAGAGCCCCAGAGGTCGGATCCCCCCGCGATCTGAAACTTAGGATAGTTTAACACTAAAGGATAGGGGATAAGTTTTCAAATCCCTGAGTACTCCTTTAAAGTGGCAGGTGTTAAATTAATACATACATATATATATATTTATCTTGTGGATGGGGTTCCAATGGGTCTACAGTCCCCCAGTGTGTATAAAGAGTCCAACAAAAACGTGTGCGGTCACTGCATTCATTTGCTATGAAACTGCTGAAGATGCTGCAGATTTTATGCAGTGTTCAACTATATATATTGATTTACACATCATGGTTTACATCTATACCATAGTAGTACCCCGGGAGATAAGTTTAAATGGTACCTAAACGTATGCTGTGGTATACCCATAGACTTTCTATTATGTTAAAGTTGCCAAAAGTTTCCAAGAGCTTTGTTCTGTTTTTGTCCCCTATACATCTGTGTACGTTTTTATTTCTTTTGTGGGATTGAAAAGTTCTGCATACACTACTTTTCTGTATCACAAAAAATTTGTAGTATATTAGTGAAGTATGGTGCGGTATATGTTTCTTAGGTTTTTTTGGCCGCTTTACAGATTTCACATAGTAAAAAAAAAAAAAATAAAAAAAACACGTTTTAACTGTAGTATGCAAATAGATTCAAATGTATACCACAAACAAAAAACTTATGCAGCACTAATCCAAATTCTTCTTGTTTATTTACTTTTATTTGTGGTATCAGTCACAAACTGATCTGTGTGCAGCAAAAATGTGCGTCGTATAGATTACTTGTGAACACAACCTCCAAGTTGTTTTCTGGAAGAAATAAACTGAAAACTGAGTCATTTTGTAGTGTGAAAGGGGCCTGAGCAGACAGAATGCAGTCTGGACCAGAAGGGAGACCCCTAGTGGCCAGATTTATAAGGTCATGAAAGTAACTTTTTATTTTATTTTATTTTTTTGCTGGGAGTAAATTACAAATCCTATTTAACCTCTTCAGGACATAGGGCGTATGGATACGCCCTGCATCCCGAGTCCTTAAGGACCGAGGGCGTATCCATACGCCCGTGGGAATTCCGGCCCCCACCGCTAGCCGGTTGGGGACCGGAGCCGGATGCCTGCTGAAATCGTTCAGCAGGCATCCCGGCATATCGCCCAGGGGGGTCATTATGCCCCCCCATGTCAGCGATCGCCGCAGATCGCTGGACAATTCAGTCCAGCGATCTGCGGTGATTCCGGGTCAATCGGGTCTCCAGTGACCCGGAATTACTGGCTGTTCGGGGCCGTCTCTGACGGCCCCGAACAGCGTTAGCCTGCAGGGGTGAGGTGGCACTGGTGCCACCTCACGATCGCCCTGATTCGTTGGCCGGATTACCGGCCAACCAATCAGGGCGCCTGCTGTGGGTGTCACTCCCGCACCCGCTCCGCCCCTCTTCCGGAGGACGTGAGCGGGTGCGGGACGTGCACCCCGGGTGCTGGGGACCCCGATCCCAGGTGTCAATGTTGGGATCGGGGCCCCAGGAGCAGCGACGGTGACGACGAGGGACTGACTCTCCGGCGTGGATCGTTGGAGGTGAGTGACAGCCTCCTGCTGTTGCTTAGCAACAGCTCCCAGCATGCAAAAAGGGCATGCTGGGAGCTGTAGTTATGCAACAGCAGGAGGCAGACCACCACAACTCCCAGCATTCCCTTATGGGCATGCTGGGACTTATGGTTTTGCAACAGCTGTAGGCACATTTTTTCTATGGAAAAGTGTACCTTCAGCTGTTGTATAACTACAACTCCCAGCTTGCACAAACAGCTAATGTGCATGCTGGGAGTTGTAGTGGTGCATCTGCTGGTTGCATAACTACAACTCCCAGCATGCCCGTTGGCTGTCGGTGACTGCTGAGAGTTGTAGTTTTGCAACAGCTGAAGGCACACTGAGTTAGGTAAAAAAAAAAACTGAGTTTCACAACCAGTGTTTCACGACCGGTGTGCCTCCAGCTGTTGCAAACTACAACTCTCAGCAGTCACCGTACACCATGCACCGTACATGCTGGGAGGTGTAGTTTTGCAACAGCTGGAGGCACACTGGTTGTGAAACACTGAGTTAGGTCACAAACTCAGTGATACATAACCAGTGTGCCTACAGTTGTTGCAAAACTACAACTCTCAGCAGTCACCGACAGCCAACGGGCATGCTGGGAGTTGTAGTTATGCAACAGCTGGATGTCCCCCCCCAATGTGAACGTACAGGGTACACTCACATGGGCGGAGGATTACAGTAAGTATCTGGCTGCAAGTTTGAGCTGCTGCAAACTTTCTGCTGCAGCTCAAACTGCCAGCGAGAAACTACTGTGAACCCCCGCCCGTGCGACTGTACCCTAAAAACACTACACTACACTACCACAAAAATAAAATAAAAAGTAAAAAACACTACATATACACATACCCCCACACAGTCCCCCTCCCCAATAAAAAAGAAAAACGTCTGGTACGCCACTGTTTCCAGAACGGAGCCTCCAGCTGTTGCAAAACAACTCCCAGTATTGTCGGACAGCCGTTGACTGTCCAGGCATGCTGGGAGTTTTGCAACAGCTGGAGGCACCCTGTTTGGGAATCACTGGCGTAGAATTCCCCTATGGAAGTCCCTAATTTAGGCCTCAAATGCTCATGGCGGCCTCACTTTGGAGCCCTGTCGTATTTCAAGGCAACAGTTTAGGGCCACATATGGGGTATCGCCGTACTCGGGAGAAATTGTGTTACAAATTTTGGGGGGTCTTTTCTGCTTTTACCCTTTTTAAAAATGTAAAATTTTTGGGAAAACAAGCATTTTAGGTAAAAAAAAAAATTATTTTTTTTTACATATGCAAAAGTCGTGAAACACCTGTGGGGTATAAAGGTTCACTTAACCCCTTGTTACGTTCCCCGAGGGGTCTAGTTTCCAAAATGGTATGCCATGTGTTTTTTTTTTTTTGCTGTCCTGGCACCATAGGGGCTTCCTAAATGCGGCATGCCCCCAGAGCAAAATTTGCTTTCAAAAAGCCAAATGTGACTCCTTCTCTTCCGAGACCTGTAGTGCGCCAGCAGAGCACTTTTCACCCCCATATGGGGTGTTTTCTGAATCAGGAGAAATTGGGCTTCAAATTTTTAGGGGTATTTTCTGCTATTACCCTTTTTTAAAAAAAATAATTTGGGGGGAAAACAAGCATTTTAGGTAAAAATTTTTTTTTTTTTTTTTACATTTGCAAAAGTCGCGAAACACCTGTGGGGAATTAAGGTTCACTTTATCCCATGTTACATTCCCCGAGGGGTCTAGTTTCCAAAATGGTATGCCATGTGGTTTTTTTTTGCTGTTCTGGCACCATAAGGGCTTCCTAAAGGTAACATGCCCCCCAAAAACCATTTCAGAAAAACGTACTCTCCAAAATCCCCTTGTCGCTCCTTCCCTTCTGAGCACTCTACTGCACCTGCCGAACACTTTACATAGACACATGAGGTATGTGCTTACTCGAGAGAAATTGGGCTACAAATACAAGTAAAAATTTTGTCCTTTTACCCCTTGTAAAAATTCAAAAATTGGGTCTACAAGAACATGTAAGTGTAAAAAATGAAGATTGTGAATTTTCTTCTTCACTTTGCTGCTATTTGTGTGAAACACCTAAAGGGTTAAAACACTTACTGAATGTCATTTTGAATACTTTGGGGGGTGTAGTTTTTATAATGGGGTCATTTATGGGGTATTTCTAATATGAAGACCCTTTAAATCCACTTCAAACCTGAACTGGTCCCTGAAAAATACGGAGTTTGAAAATTTTGTGAAAAATCGGAAAAATTGCTGCTGACCGTTGAAGCTCTCTGGTGTCTTCCAAAAGTAAAAACTCATCAATTTTATGATGCAAACATAAAGTAGACATATTGTATATGTGAACCAAAAAAAATGTATTTGTAAGCAGAGAGCTTCAAAGTTAGAAAAATGCTAAATTCACCAAGAAAGGATGCAAGTATCGACAAAAATTTACCACTATGTTAAAGTAGAATATGTCACGAAAAAACGCTCCGGTCCTTAAGGCCAAAATGGGCTCCGTCCTGAAGGGGTTAATGTTACCTCCTCTATCATATGCAAAAAATAATAATTTTAATGACAGTGCCCATTTACCTCTACCAGCTAGTCCTGCACTCAGCTGAGAAGTGTACACAGATGTACACAGTCTAGAAAATGCCCTGTGAGATAAATACATCAGCTGTACAAATCACTCTGCTAGTTTGTTACAATTGTAGCAACTTCTCAGCTGAGACCAACATTAGGTATACACCTCTGAATGTAAAGCTCTGTTCACACCTATATGTCAGTATTTCCTGATGTTTACCACAATATAGCCATACAGAGGTATATGCCACCTATTGCCCACAAAGATAAAAAAAAAGTGTAAACAATTCAGTATAGTTAATTTTATGGTCGCACACATGAAAGTGAGGGTACCACCCCTCATTCACACAAGCCAATACCTTAAAAACAGTGAGAAGTTAAAATAGATAAAAAGTATACATATGCATACATTTGGCCCCTGTTCGATGTTGGAACAAAAATGTTTGTCCAAAATTGTGGTCATACATTATACACAGACAATGTAAAATTCATCATTTACGTATAACTTTTGAATACTGTTTGACCTTGTTGTGGCCTTTATTTGCAGCTAACAAGTAAGGCTGGTTCACATCACGTTTTCTCCCATACTGGAGGACATACAGCAGGGGGGAACTAAAACCTTGCACTCCCGTATGCGCTCCCATTTGTAATTCATTTCAATGAGACGGCCGGAGTGAAACGTTCGGTCCGGTCGGCTCATTTTTTCAATGTATGCGCTTTTCCCCCTTTTCCGGTTGTAAAAGCGCATACGGTGCAAAAATGAGCCGACCGGACCGAACGTTTCACTCCGGCTGGCTCATTGAAATGAATTACATATGGGAGCACATACGGGAGCGCAAGGTTTTAGCTCCCCCCTGCTGTATGTCCTCCAGTATGGGAGAAAACGTGATGTGCACCGAGCCTTATACGGTTTTATGTGTATTTTAATATTGTATTTTTTTTCCATTTAAATTACGAAATTATTAAATGACAAAGCATTAAGTATCTTCAGCAACATCAAGCTGCTTCTTACAGGTTCCTATAAAATTACCATGGGTTTCAAATTAAACATTTATTTTTAAATTATCAGAGGCTTAAACAAGTGCCAAAAGATGCTGAACATGCACCAAAAATACTATGGCAAATGCCTCATTCTGAAATTTGTCAATTATATGCATGGTATGACATATATAAAGCCCAACTAGGGAGGCAAAGGGCAAAGACTGAGATTTTAAGAAATGTGCTAACAGAAAAGTGTTACACACACAATGTCCACTAGATGTCACTAGAACATCAGGTAAACCTAGGGGATGTCTCTTGTTTGTGCACATACCAATAGATGTGTGCCTCTTATCATTACAGCCATTGTCTCCCTTCCTAAACATTCCCTAATGATTTTAAAATGAAAATGTGTCTATCGTGTGTTAATTTACTTGTCTGTAATAACTGAGAATGCACTAAGGATAAAGCCAGGCAGGACAATGACACAGAGGAAAGCCCTTTAAGTGTTAAAGGGCTAGTCCAGTGGTGAAAAACTTATCCCCTATCCTAAGGATAGGGGATAAGTTTGAGATCGCGGGGGGTCCGACCGCTGGGGTTCAGCACTGGGAGTCTCCAGCGCTGTTGAGCGCTGCAACTACGGCCAACACTGTGGATTTAATCTTTCAGCGCTATTTGCGCTAAATACCCTCACTGAGACTACAATTCACACCAATCATCACCTATAACAAATAGGACATTTGCAATTTCCAGACTGTCCCACTGTGCTTACTATAGCACAGACCCTGTGCCCCAGCCACCTCATTGGTGCAATTTTAGCTAGCAATTGTGTTTTTATGTATTTTACATTTTATATATCATTATATATCATTTGTATTATATTGTGTGTTGTCACCATTAAGTCATCAAGAGTATCATTGTTATTTTAAATAAATGTCCAATATTTGACACATACCTCTTTTTCTCTCCTATTATTTCAATTCTTCTGATTTCTATAACCTTTTTTCCCCTAGCCTAGTAGGACTTCTCCGTTTATTGTTAATTATAAGTCCCACATTGCAACACAAAATACCTCCCCATTAGCACTAAATACCCTGGTGCATCATAAAATACTTTCCTAATAGCACCAAACAAATACCACAATGCTGTCAGGAACGTCAAGGCTGAACGCAAGTATAGCATCATGTCAAAAAGTATTTTTTATTGTCACACGCTTCATGTAGCATTCCTAGAACTTGTGTACTGTATAAGTTATAAATAGAAATGATGTACATGGAACACACTGTGAGGACAAAGTCTATTCACTTATTAAAGGAGTACTGTGGTGTAGGGATCGACCGATTATCGGATTGGCAGATATTATCAGCCGATATTCACGATTTTCTAAGTTATCGGCATCGGCATCTAACCTTGCCGATAATGCGTCCAGCGCGTGTGCCCCAATGAATATATTTGCAGCCTGGACATCCCTGTGTCCCGAAATATGCTTTTGGGACAAAGGGATGCCCCTGTCAACTCTCTGCTGCCCCGCGTTAAGTTTAAAAATGCAGGGGCCGCCGGGAGATAGCGCACTTTCCGTGCATGCGCCCATAGCAACGGAGGTGCGGAGGAGCGGAACATGGAGGTGGAAGACGCTCGCTGGCCGGCATGGTGAGTGACCAGTGGCATGTCAGCTTCGATGCTCAGACCACCGCTCCTCCGGTCCCGGGACCTACTGATATGGCGGGACCGGAGGAGTGGTGGTCAGAGCACTGAAGTGGGGCAGTACACAGGCATACAGCCTCCAGTCATACAGTGTATATGGCTGGAGGCTGTATGTCTGTGGGGGAACATACTGCCCCTAATGTGGGGGGGGAACTATACTGCCAGCCTAATGTGGGGGGGGAACTATACTGCCAGCCTAATGTGGGGGGGGAACTATACTGCCAGCCTAATGTGGGGGGGAACTATACTGCCAGCCTAATGTGGGGGGGAACTATACTGCCAGCCTAATGTGGGGGGGAACTATACTGCCAGCCTAATGTGGGGGGGAACTATACTGCCAGCCTAATGTGGGGGGGAACTATACTGCCAGCCTAATGTGGGGGGGAACTATACTGCCAGCCTAATGTGGGGGGGAACTATACTGCCAGCCTAATGTGGGGGGGAAATATACTGCCAGCCTAATGTGGGGGGGAACTATACTGCCAGCCTAATGTGGGGGGGAACTATACTGCCAGCCTAATGTGGGGGGGGGAACTATACTGCCAGCCTAATGTGGGGGGGAACTATACTGCAAGCCTAATGTGGGGGGGAACTATACTGCCAGCCTAATGTGGGGGGAACTATACTGCCAGCCTAATGTGGGGGGGAACTATACTGCCAACCTAATGTGGGGGGGAACTATACTGCCAACCTAATGTGGGGGGGAACTATACTGCCAACCTAATGTGGGGGGAACTATACTGCCAACCTAATGTGGGGAACGATACTGCCAACAGAATATCGATATAAGTTATCGGCTATCGTCCTGAAAGATCATAGGTGATCGGTATCGGCTCTAAAAAAATCAATCAGTCGATCCCTATTGTGGTGCAAAACTTTTTTTTGACCAAAATGTTCCCCATGGCTGTACCTTTATGTACATGTCCTTCTTTCTTCAATCAGTCCAGCCTTTTTCCGCTGCAGCGCTGCAAAGTTGCCGATACTTCCAGGTTATGGTGGTGTGGAGGATGACAAAAAATAGTCATCCCCATGCTGCCTTGCTCCAGCTTTCTGTCCCTCAGTCCTCCTCACCCCTTCCCCACCCCTCCCTAGTAATTGTATTAAACCGGTCCCGTTGAAACGTTACACGTTGAAATCATGTGTAACTTGTTTGAAGAATATGCCTGTTAGTTACGGCAGCGTAACTAGTCGGGATATCATTGGCCAGGGGTGGTCACATGTTCGGTCCCGGGGAAATGCTGAGTGCGCAGGTGCACTCAGCTTGATGTGATAGGCGGGAGGCATTCAGTGTCATTTGCGCAGTCCAGTCAATGACGGCTGCCAATGAGGAATATATGAATATGTAAAATATGAGAGTGACCGACTCGCAGCTAGGGGGGCCGTGCGAGAGCGGGGAGGATCTTTACAGTGATGACGTTTCGTTACCAAGATGGCCGTGGCAGGCTAAATACAGGGGTACGAAATTCATAATTGTGAGATACTGGCTGCACTTCCGGTTGTGAGATAAGGGATTCACTTCCGGTTTTCCAAAAAGTCGTATAAGCGTGAAGTTAGCGCAACAAAGGTAATTTAGAATACTTTATAACTTTGGGCTAGCTTTACAATGGGCTATAAATATTTTGCTCCAGAGTACTCCTTTAAGAATTGGGCTTGTTCTACTCACTACACAAGGGAAGTGTAGCCAATATTACCAGAGCATTTACCACAAATTAGTACTGAGTGACCTCTGAAGCTATAAACAGCACTCACTGCTTCCCACTTTCACAAAATATCATATCCTCGTATTAAATAAGGCAAGAATCTATAACCACAAGACTGGTCCATGCGAATTGTACTATTTCTTAATTTGCCTTGTCAGGATAGAACCCTGAAGCTGCTTTCAGGCTGGTCAACATGTTATCACAATGCATGACTGTCTCTGCATAGAGATGACTGTGCCACTGTATCGGGTTCTTTCTGCCCAAACCACACTAACGAATGCTTGAGGGTAAGGGGGGTGTAGGGCGCTACAGAATAGGGAGAGATAGCTCATTTGGCCAACAGGTATGCAGTGTATGGCCAGCTCGACTCACAACTGCTTACCCTGGACTTCAAACAAGGCGTTTTCTCAGGAGTTACCTGTTTTTGATCTACACACAGCTCTGCCCTGTATGCTTTACACACACAGAATTTTTATTGAGCAAGGGCACAATGGGGCTGATGGAGGGAACTATTACTGTAAAGGGACACAAAGGAGTATATTACAAAGGAGAAATATTACAGTGGACACAAAGGAGGCAATAACATTTTGTGGCCCCAAAAAAGGGGGGATTATTACTTTGTAGAGCAGAAGACAGGTACTAATCCTGTTTGGGGTGTAGGGGTCTTCTTTGCTTCCGAGATGTGGGCTCTGTGCTGGACCTACCCACTTAGCTGATCACTAGCTGCTATTTGAACCCAATCCTGACAACAATGCCAGAATACCCTTTTAATAAGGGGTGTAGGAGGCCAAGCTGAACTTATGTACCACGGTCCATGACCCTTTAGCTACACCCCTGACTTGATGGGTGGAGTTACCTGTATTCTGGGTGTCGATTCACGTGTGGCTCTCCTCTTGCCCACCTATATACTGGTTCTTCCTATAGTAAAGAAGTAGAATGGATAAACCAGTATAAATGTATGCAACGGCTGATATTTGCAGCTATTGTGCAAAACCTTTATACAATACCAACAATAAAAAAAAGCATACCCCTCTATATGGCCCACTCCGTCTTTCATATGCATGGGCATCCTCATATTCTCTGTAATCTGGATCACTATACTCTTCATACCGATGATACCCTTCATCCTCTGGTCTTCTTACCACATTTACAACTCTGTGAAAATCTCCCTATACATAGGCAAGAAAAAGTATAATATCAGTCATTTCTACATTTGTATATGCACAATATACATACTGAAATGGCTATACCCAAAATGTATGAACTCCATGCAAGGACCCTGGACTTAGGCAGAAAGTATTCAGGATACATCATCAATATCAGATCGGTAGGATGCAGACACCCGGCATCCATGACTGTTTGCTGGAGCTAAGAACAAGAAGCAGGCGGCTCTGTACATCATGTAGTGGCCACGTTGTGTTACTGCAGCTTAAATCCCACTCAAGTGAATGGGAGCTGAGCTACAGTAACCTGGTGCCGTAACTACACAATGAACGGTGCATGGCTTCTGATGCCATTTACAGTGTAGTACCCTTCACCGACCGGGGCTTGATGGCCCATCTTAAGGACAGAAAACTCCTTTAATTATGTGAGATTACCCAACTGCTTTATTGATGTTAGAAAGGATTTTCCCCTTTTAAGGTTACATTGCCCACAATGGGAGATTTTGTATTGCTTTCCGCTAGATCAAACAGCATATTGTGATATTATTCCACACACAATAATATAAATGGCTGAGAGTATAATTGATGGTCCTTCAATAGAAGTGTACAGTTGTGAAAGAGATGGGGACCCTTGAGAATAGGAGAGGTTAAAAATTAAAAAAATTACAATTAAAAACATTTTAACTGCATTTACTGTCTTCAAAGCTCATATAAGAAACATTATGTGGATAAAAGTACAGGGGAGTTATGGACAAGGATATTTAAATATAATGAGAGCATCAAAAACTGTCGAATTGGAAAAGGAATGTTTATGTCCAAACAAACAATTCAGTTCAACTGTTTTTGCCAAATAGGGTAATGAAGACGGTCAAGTCTATCTGAATTTAGGAGAGGAGGTACAGGGTTTAGATGGCCAACTTCTCGAAATGGATTGCAAATGTAGTTTTCCTATAACTCACAAATAGAGAAACAGAACATGACTGCACAGCAACAACTTGTACTATGTTATTTCATCTCAGCATAATTTCACAAACTAATAGATTGTAAGTGTTCTTTTTAATCAAAACGTACAAGCCCACTCGCCATGTCAAGGCCACCTGATACGAGTGGGTCCCTAAACTAACACTGGCGTAGTGTTGGGCGGCAACCACCGCCGCCGCACCACCAAGCCCACAGGCAAACCGACCCAGTGGCTGGGCAGCCCCAGTGCTTCCCGACCAAGCCCAGCTCTGGACCACCCCACCACACAGACAAAGCATCACAGTAGCAATGGCCGATGCAGAGCACCACACCAATCCGAACACCTTCCATGTGCTTCCTGCCAGAGGGCTGGGAGAATGCTAGGAGAAAACCCATATACAGTCTCCTGCTGATGAAAAACACCTGGGCCAAGTGGGTGGAGTGCGGGCCATGGAAAAATTAAATAAATGAGGGGACAGATGATGAATGTAATTCACAGAGAAACTGAACATGACTGCACATCCACACCTTGTACTATGATCTCCTAGCTTCTCAGCATTATTTCAAAAACAAACAGGTTGTTCGTGTACCTTTTGATCAAAATGTGCAAGAATACTCACCACTTCAAGGCCACCTGATAAGAGTGGGTCCCTAAACTAACACTGGTGTAGCAATGGACAGCGACCACTGAGGTGGTGACACCAAGCCCAAAGGGGAAATGACCCAGTGGCCAGGCAGCCCCCCTGCTGCTCGATCAAGCCCCCGGCTCTGAGCCACACCACCCCACAGACAAAGCATCACAGCAACAATGACTGCCGAAGAGCACTACACCAGTGCTAACAAAGTTTAGGGACCCACTCTTGTCATGTGGCCTTGACATGGCGAGTGGGCTTACACGTTCTGATCAAAAAGTACACTAACAACCTGTTTGTGAGATTGTGCTGAAAAGCTATTAGATCATAATATAAGGCTGCTTTCACACTATGAAAAGTACCCGTTATATAACACCCGTTATAAAATAGCGGGCGATCGCGGGGTTAAACCGCCATTACAAAATCCCTAACATACATTAGAAAATCCCATAATAGTCTATGGGATTTTTCTAATAGCCGTTTTAACCCGTTATCGCCTGTTATTCATCATGGACGTTATTTTATGACGGGAGATAGTAACGGGAGAAATAGTGCATGCACTATTTCTTCCCTTCAATCTCCCGTCACAAAATAACGGGCGATAACGGGTTAAAACGGCTATTAGAAAAATCCCATAGACTATTATGGGATTTTCTAACGTATGTTAGGGATTTTCTAATGGCGGTTTAACCCCGCGATCGCCCGCTATTTTATAACGGGTGTTATATAACGGGTACTTTTCATAGTGTGAAAGCAGCCTAAGTTGTGGAAGTGCAGTCCAACGTAGGTGGATAATTCTCTTTATGGAATGTATCTCAAGGACAGCGAGGACAGTAACTATAATGTACTTACATCAGGTGGCGATTCACGAGGTGGGAGCCTATGTCTTGGTAACCGTTCATAATCATATCTATCATCATTCCACATTTCCTCTTTTCTGTAGTCCACTAAGTACAAAGAAAAAACACAGTGGGGAGAATTTAGTAATAAGGATGTCTTTCTGCCTGTGTGTCTGTTAGGAGACCATATACAGGAAGTGTGGGTGGACAAGCGGGGCTCCGTGCACCGAGGACAAGCGGGGCTCCGAGGACAAGCAGGGTTTCGTGCACCAAGGACAAGCAGGGTATCGTGCACCAAGGACAAGCAGGGTTTCGTGCACCAAGGACAAGCAGGGTTTCGTGCACCAAGGACAAGCAGGGTTTCGTGCACCAAGGACAAGCAGGGCTTCTTGCACTGAGGCTCTCTGACACGCTCCCAGCTCACACAGCAGGATGATTGACAAGCCAGGAGAATGTACAGATCCCTGCTTCTCCTGCCCTCACTTCCTGTATTTGGGCTCCTCACAGATACACACAGGCAATAGCTGCAGGGACAGCATTTTTTCCCCCAAAAATATTTGAATATTTTTTAACCAATGTATATTGTATATAGTTTTTGCTAACGGAAACATGAAGGCTTGTGTCATAACTCCAGGAACATACCAGAGGCAATATCAAGATTATATTTTTAAAGATTTCTGGAAACGAGGAGGGTGAACCTAGATGCTAGTGTCTCCAGCAACTAAGATGTGACACTGAGTTAAATCAATCACCAAATTTACCTATTGGTAAAGGGAAAGATATAGGAATTAGTTTACCAGTTCAGCAATATAAAGTTATGGATTTAAAAAAGCTTTTCATCCAGAGAAAGACAAACTGTTATTGAGGAAGTATGTTTGTAACTTCTGATGTCCCAACACATCCTTATCTATGAGCCCTATATTATGCATCTCTAAGCAATTACCGGTGAGCAAAATAAGCCAATAAGTCCAGACTGGGCAGTATGCAAAAGCGACTGGGATGCATAAATATGGAATGAAATAAACAGTTCCCATCACATGACGTCACCTTAGTGGTGATTTTTGAATAAAGTGGTCATCACCGAATACCATCTGGTGCTGTCAGTTACAGAGCTGTATAGGGGAGTGAGACACATGTTACTTAATAAGGGACATATAAAGTGCCTAAGTTCTCTACACACTAATATAGTAGTTAAGGAATAATATACTCCATCCAACTACATGGAGACAGCACTGTACTGATGTCTAATAAGACAGGTTATCAACAATATACTCATCAAAAGGTTGGTCGTTAGGGTTCTGTCTATCAGTGTTGCAAATGTGACATCAATATGATGTGATTGGGTCAGTGGTTTTGTATGTGTGGTATTGTTTCTCACCTTTTACTTAAAAGTTATGTTTTATTAGAACACATACCCATATAGAGGCTTCTTGCTAACCACCTTCGGGGTTAAATTGTTGTTTATTTTTGTTTTGATGGGACTTTTTGATCAGTTTTTATAATTTATTTTCTTATATATGATGTGATTAAAAATCAGTATTTTTGGTGTTTAGCATTTATTTTACTTTAACGCCGTTTAGAGTGTGGGGTCATAAACATTATATTTTAATAGTTTGGACACTTACACATGCAGAGATACCAAATATGTTAATTCTTATTATTTTTTTAAATTGTTTTATAGACTTTTTATTTTACACTTTGAGTCCCATAAGGGACTTTTATATGCAATCATTAAATTGCATTCACGGTACAGTGTGATCTAGCTAAGCCAGGCAACATCATTGGATCAGTGATTGCCAGCAGGTAAGGGGGCCCTCCTCTACCATCTTAGCTCACCAAAACCGTATGATCACGTTGTGGGGGTTTGTGAGCTCCACTGAGTTATCGGCAAATTTTTGGCATTGATCATGGCGACTAAAAGGTTAAATGACAGGCAGCTGACACTCACTGCTCAAAAGCGAGCACAGCTCCTGCGCTCGCTTCAAAGGCACTTCACACATCAGGGAGTACAGGTACACCCTGGTGCCGTAAGTACCAGGGGACAAGGGTGTACATGTACACCCTGTGGGGGAGATTGATTAAAACCTTTCCAGAGGAAAAGTTATTAAGTTGCCCATAGCATTAAATGAGATCCCTTCTTTAAATTTTTGAAAAGGCCTCTTAAAAATGAAAGAAGGGATTTGATTGGTTGCTATGGGCAACTCTGCAACTTTTGCTCTGGACAGGTTTTGATTAATCTCCCCCACAGGGTGTACATACGGCACCAGGGTGTACCTGTACTCCCTGACATGTTAAGTGCCTTTGAAGCGAGCGCAAAAAAATAATAGGTAATTTTCTGATACATTCCTTTTTAGGGTAGGATTACACAACAGATTAGCCGGTGACCCAACCCTATAGAGTGTCTCCAGCTGTTCCCCACCCTCAACCCTCCCCCTCGTGTTGCTCGCAGCAGTAATCCGCCGCTATGAGCAGCCACACAGGGACCTGTGAGTCGCTGCACACACTCGCAGTGTACTCAGACATCGCAGAGGGGGAACATCTGGCGGCACACTATAGGGTCGGATCACCGGCGGATCTGCAGTGTAAAATACACTGCGGATCCGTTATGTGTGACCTTACCTTTAGGCTGGGTTCATCTTAGCGTTGTGGAGCTTCATTACAACCGCTGAATAACAGGGCTGGGAAGAAGGGTGTCATAACTGATATCAACGGAACCTGACAGGTCCTATTCACTTTGAATGGGGTCAGTCAGGATTTCTGTTATATGTCCGTTTTTTTGCACGTTTTAGCAGAGAAAAAAAAAGTGCTAAAGTTCTGTAATTTCAGTGGAATCATAACGGTACTCTGCCCTCTGAATGTGACCATAGCCTTAGTGTATGCATATAGTTTTACCTTCCACAATCCCTAAAGATTAATTATTTCATGTGTATAGGGTGCAACCAAAACCTGTATTGCTTATGGCATATCAGCCAGGTAGTGCTAGGGAGTCACCCTAGGAATTGTATATACTCCTAACTGCCAACCAGCATTGACTACAGATAGGTATAGAAAAACAAACATTTTTGGAGTTAAAGGGGTACTCCGGTGCGAAGACATCTTATCCCCAATCCAAAGGATAGGGGATAAGATGCCTGATCACGGGGGTCCCGCCGCTGGGGACCCCCGTGATCTTCCACGCTGCACCCCGTTAGAATCAGCCCTCAAAGCGTGCGCGCTCCGGGTCTGATTACTGCCGATCACGGGGACGGAGCATAGTGATGTCACGGGTCCGCCCCCTGTGACGTCACGCTCCGTCCCCGAGATCGCCAGTAATCAGACCCGGAGAGAGGACGCTCCAGGGGCTGATTCTAACGGGGTGCGGCGTGGAAGATCACGGGGGTCCCCAGCGGCGGGACCCCCATGATCAGGCATCTTATCCCCTATCCTTTGTATAGGGGATAAGATGTCTTAGCGCCGGAGTACCCCTTTAAAAGGAGATGTCCGGTGCTCACTTTTCTTATTTTATCCGTTCCGGGCTGAAAAATAAAAGAAAACAGTACACGGAGCTTCAACCTATCACCGGCCGCAGGGATGTCCCGCCTCGGCCAGTGATAGGCTGAAGCTCCGTGTGACGTGCCGGGCTAACAGGCAGTAAGAAGAATACAGCCCGGGGACCAAACGCCTGTACCGGAGCACTGGGGGAGCGTAGACAGGCAAAAGAAAGCTTATTTTCTTTTTTTTTTGCAGCCCGGAACGGATACAATAAGAAAAGTGAGCACCGGACATGTCCTTTAAATATCCATCAGAAAATGCAGGCGATGTGATCTTAGGGGTAAATTCAGAGCAGAAGGGTTTGAAAGTGTTTGTGCAGGGCAAGTTAAGCTTTTCAGCTCATGGAATTATGTTCTTATACTTACTGTTATTCCTGTGATATACTATTCACTACACATTCAATTTCTGTTGTAAAAAAATAAGAAAACAAGTGTTACCAAATGAAAAATTTTTTGTTACCAGTTACCGCATATCTATGGCAATTGTAGAATAATGTCTGCATGTACACATGCTCCACTGTCACCATGATGGCCGTCAGATAGGAATAACCTGTTCTTCAAAATATAAGCACTGCCTGAGATGCTGGGATGTCTCTTTCATGGGAGTGTGGGGAGATAGCAGACTTAGGGTATGTTCACATTGATTAATATTTGCGCGCAATTCCCGCTGAAAAAATCCGCTCAGAAATGACCGTTTTTTCTGCACGGAATGTGCGCGGAATTCTGCACAGAAATCAGTGCGGAATTCACCGCGGCATAGGAGACATTATTAAAAAAAAAAATTGGAGCGAATTCCGCAGGAATTCCGCGAGAAAGTGTGGCGGACTGAATTTTTTTTTTTAACATTGAGTTCTATGGGGTTAGGACGCGAATTCCGCATGAAGAAAGAACATGTTCATTGTTCACGCGGAACGGAATTCAGTGACAGAATTCCGCTAGCGGAAATTCCTCAGTGTGAACTGAGAAGCAGAAATTTAATAACATACTATGGGGTTTTTCACTGCTGAATGAATTGGAGAGGAATAAGCGAGCAAAATTACTGACGGAAATTCCTCTCCAAACCTTCAGTGTGAACATACCCTAAGGCTTCTTTGACACTGTAAAATGTTCCCGCTACTGCCCGTCAATAGTGGGTCCGTCAGATAGCGGGAGAAAAAAAATTGTGCCTGTGCTGTCTTTTTCTCCTGTTATCTTCCAGCGGAATAACGGGTGTAATAATGGATGTTAAAGGAATCCCGTTCAAGTGAATGGGATCCTCTGTGCCCATTATTACACCCCTTAGGCTCCGTTTCAATAACGGACGTTAATGGCAGACAAAGTAGCAAAAAAGAGCCATTATCGTCTGTTTGTAATGGAGCCTAATATACAGTGTGAAATAAGCCTTATGTGAATATCCAGCTCTATGTTCCCACTGCATTATGGGAGCTTAAGTTGCTGAAGCCACTCTATACTGTAATACAGGCTGTTACTAGGTCACTAGGACATGTCAAAAGTTTTTTAAAGCGACAGGTACACTTTAACACCTTCGGGGTAAAGTAATGTTTAAGGCCAGACTATCACATCTCAGTCATACCTATTCATGTGAGCCATTCACTCCTCAAACAGGTACAGTGCGTTGTTGTTGGGCCCTAACTTCTGGAGCTGGCTCCCAGACCAGCCTAAGATGTGTCTGACTCTTGGTGCTAACAATGTTACAAATGTAAACTCACACATATATGGAAATGCTGTGGATATGACCCAATAAAAGTGGAATCGTGGCAGAGAGATCTTCCATGTTTGGGGCCCACTACTAGTGTATGTTCACACACTCTCGATTAGTTACAGCTTTATTGTGGAATTTAACTTTCCCACTGAAGCTAATTGTAAAAAAAATACAGCAAATTCCAAGCAAAATCCCAACATATCTACGGTGTGTGAACATACCCTCACCATATTATAAAGAATATCCCAGGAAAACAGGTGTTCATAAGCTAGGGACAGACAACATTCAGGAGCCATGGGGCCAATGCACCTATACATTTGGGGATTACTGTGTGTTTTATCTGTTAAGGTTTATGGAAGTCTATCAAAAAAGCTGGCTACCCGTGTGTTAAAGGCAATCTGTCACTAGCGTCACCTGCACTAACCTATTGGTATAGACCTATAAGGCTCAATCACATGAGTGGATTTACATTCGTGTTTCCCACTGTGAGTTTGAAGGGGGGGCGAGCTCTCTGTGGCTGTCCGCGCTAATTTTCCACTGCAGACCCTATTGACTTCAATAGGGTCTGCAGCTAATTTTCCGCATCAGAAATTCTGCAGTGGAAATTTTGCTGTGGACAGCCGCAGAGAGCCCGCCTACATTCAAACACACAGCAGGAAACACGCAAGTAAATCCGCTCGCATGAACAAGCCAGTGTGGCTGACACGGATTCCAACGCTGTTTATTTTCTGTGCTGGATCTAGAGATATCAAGACAAATGTATTTATGAAAAATAGTTGTCTGAAGCATTCTAGCTATGCTAGGCAACATCATCGGATCAGCGATTGGCGGCAGGTAAGGGGGCCCTCCTCTAACATCTTAGCTCACCAAAACACCTTGATAACGTTGCGGGGGTTTGGGAGCTCAACTGATTTATCAGCAAAGTTCACTTTCCGCATTGAACGTGGCACCCATAGCCAGTGATGTGGAATCGGAGTCTAACGAAATTTTGGGTACCTGGAGTCGGAGTCGGCAAACAATGCACCGACTCCGACTCCTACTAAATTTAGATTGGAATGGGAAAAAAAGCAAGTTTAAATGTCCCAATTCACAAAAAGTTACTGTAAGAATAAAGACCAATGCATGCAGTGCCTCACGTAACCGCAAAACACGTTAAGTGACCGTGAAGAAGCATGCTTTTCATGTGCTTCACTATATGGCACGCAACGCACAATTAGGAGCGGCAATACTTATACTTTCCATAGTGTTGTGTTCTGCTGTTACAGGGAACCCATGGGTAACCTAGCCTCTCACTGATAAGGGATTAAGGAAATATGTTTTTTGCAGGACTAGAGACACTTGTATAAGTGAAGGGTCAATAGTTCAAGACTGAAGCTGTAAACCACTGGAAAAACTGCTGTCATTCAGCTAAGGCTATAAAAACTTGTAAACTCCAATTGTTAGCTTAAACTTTAATACATTCGCATATTAAAGGGGTAGTCCAGAGGTGAAAAACTAAGGATAGGGGGATACGTTTGAGATCGCGGGGGGTCCGACCGCTGGGGCCTCCTGCAATCTCTCTGTACGGGGGCAAGGCTCTTTCCGGCCAGATAGCGGGTGTCGACCACCGCACAAAGCGGCGGCCAACAGGCCCCCTCAATACATCGCTATGGCAGAGCCGGAGATTGCCGGAGTCGGAACATTTATCTACCGACTCCACAGCCCTGCCCATAGCAACCAATCTGTTTTGAAAAAGCCTCTGAAAAATAAAGCGATCTGATTGGTTGCTCTGGAAAACTCAGCAACTTTTGCTCTGGATAGGTTTTGATAAATAAAATTTAAAAAAAAAAATTAAAACAATAGGTCATTTTCTGATACATTAATTTTTAGGGTAGGGTCACACAACAGATCCGCGAGTGACCCAACCCTATAGTGTGTCTCCAGCTGTTCCTTGGTAATCCGCTACTACAAGCAGCCACATAGGGACCTGCACAGTCCCTGTGTATTCGGACAAGCAGAGGGGGAACATCTGGAGGCACACTATAGGGTCGGTTCACCAGCAGATCCGCAGTTTAGCCTTGGACCCTACTGAACTCCTATACATTCACAATATGACTCACAGTCGATAGCTGAAAACCTGCAGGCCATTGAAACAACGGGCATGTGCACAGTTACCTTGACTTGTTGCCCATAAATCTGTGCTCTAGAAGGCATAAATGTGGTGTGAAGGTATCCTAACTGATGGGACCACTATACCAACAATAACAAAGGGCATAGAAAGAACCCTGGTAGTGTCACACATGCCATTCCTCATTTTGCTGAAAGGGCACAGCTCTCCTGGCATCTTGTTAGAGGTATGACGTGTATGGCACCACTGGGCAGCCACCTCTGCCATTACCACATACTGTGCCAAGTCATCAGTTACTATGGGACAACAGGGAGATAAGTAGCCGGGGTGAATGGAGCAGAGGAAGCCATGTTTATATCCCTTATGAGGTAGCCGCCTCTATCCACAGCCATGACGGACGTGATGGGTACGGTGGGGAAGCCGGAGACGGGTAGACCGCGGGTAGGTCCCCCACCACATAAGCAGGTGCACCCACCTATTCACTGAGCCTCTACTCTCCGTTCTTATCATCGCCACTTCCTGCGCACTCCACTTCTGGTCACGTGACTGAGGACGTCACCACTGGGCGCCGCCCGGGACATAATTGTGCTGCTTTTGTTATCGTTGTACAGCGGTGTTCTCCAAACTGAGGGCATTCTGGGATTTGTAGTTTGGAACAACTGGAGAACCACAAGTTGGGGCAGTGTTTCCCAACCAGAGTGCCTCTAACTGTTGCAAAACTACAACTCCCAGCATGCCCGGACAGCCTTTGGCTGTCCGGGCATGCTGGGAGTTGTAGTTTTGCAAAAGCTAGAGGCACCCCGGTTGGGAAACACTGAGTTGAAGAATACAGTACTCCCTTGCTGTACAGTGTAGTGTCTGCTTCCTCCATTGTTATTGACCATCTCTATAAAAGTGTTTCCTAACCAGTGTGCCTGAAGCTGTTGCAAAACTACAACTCCCAGCATGCCCGGACAGCTAAAAGCTTTCTGAACCTAGTGTCTCCCAACCTGGGTGCCGAAAGCTGTTTGGGCATGTTGGGAGTTGTAGTTTTGCAACAGCTGGTTGGGAAACACTGCGTGTGGTTCTCCAGCTGTTCCAAACTACAAATCCCAGAATGCCTTCAGTTTGGAGAACACCGCTGTACGATAGTAAAAAAGGCAACCCAAATATGTTGTAGATTAGCAACAGCTGGAGGCACACTAGTTAGGAAACACTGCTCTATAGTAAATACATAAGGGAAAAATCATGTCCTGCGTTGTAATATAGCTTTTATAAGGCTTCGTTCACACCAAGGAACGCAGATGTAGGGAAACTGTCAAAATAACCTGCCAATGTATCAGTGCTTAGACATAGTAGAAATAGACTCGGCACTCATACGCGACTAAGTAGGTGAAGGTTTATTCCGCAAATTCAGCAATCCAACAGACTATGACATGACGTTGGATCTTCATCAGATAGAGACCTGTACGCTCCACTTTCCGTCTCCTCAGCGTTTGATTCAGCCGCACTACGGCTTCCTACAAGGACCAAAACACTTCACTTCTGTGAAGGGTTTTGGTCCTTGTAGGAAGCTACAGAGCAGCTGAATGAAACGCAGAGGAGACGGAAAGTGGAGCGTACAGGTCTCTATCTGATGAAGATCCAACGTCATGTCATAGTCTGTTGGATTGCTGAATTTGCGGAATAAACCTTCACCTACTTAGTCGCGTATGAGTGCCGGGTCTATTTCTCTGATGAAGATCCAACGTCATGTCATAGTCTGTTGGATTGCTGAATTTGCGGAATAAGCCTTCACAAACTTAGTCGCATATGAGTGTCGAGTCTATTTCTCTGATGAAGATCCAACGTCATGTCATAGTCTGTTGGATTGCTGAATTTGCGGAATAAGCCTTCACCTACTTAGTCGCATATGAGTGCCGAGTCTATGTCTCTGATGAAGATCCAACGTCATGTCATAATCTGTTGGATTGCTGAATTTGTGGAATAAGCCTTCACATTTTAATTTAAATTTTTTTTTATCAGAAATTTTTGATTGAACATTTAGCATTTTACAAACAAACGACAAACAGAACTATAAACCCCCTAATCCCCCCACCTATACAGCACGACCACCCCCCAAGTCCCGTGCCTTACCCTCCCATAAAAATTGAAGTAGAATTTTCAAAATAGAAAAATAGTGCAATAGCGGTCCACAGGTTGCATAGATATAATACAATCACATCATAGATCAGGTAAACTACAATAGTAGAAGAAGGAGGGTCACCACCCCAGGGAGTCCGCATCTGTGGATGAGCACACCCCTAATAGGTTCTGGGAAAACTCACACAGAAAGAGTCATAGAACTTGAATACACAGTAGTGAAGCGGACGCACACAGGGCCACAAGACACGATTGACAAAAGTGACATAAGGAAGACAACAGAAAACAAAGGCAGGCAGATCATCTCGCATCCCCCAACAATACCTCCATAGGGGTCCTCCGTAGATATACGGAAGGCAGACCTGGGATATCAAGCCAGGGTCCCCAAATAAGCTCAAATTTATGCAAAGCTTTACGTTTAAGGTAGACACCCTTCTCCAACCTAATAAATGATTTCATTTCATGATTAGCTCGGAAATAGTAGGTGGATATGCTCTCAGCCAATGTTGTGCAATCAGCTTCCGAGCTTGATATAAAATTCTACTGGTACCAATGTATAAGCCGCCGTCCTCATCCAAACCATCTAGGTATCCCAAGATACACGACAAGGCAGACAAATTAAACGGACAACCAAATACTCTCCTTAGCAACTGTCCTACATCATCCCAAAACTGCATAAGAGAAGTACAGTCCCACATCATATGAAGCAAATGGGCATCAGACAGAGAACATCTGGGGCAACAGGAATCCGGGCGCACCCCAATTCTATGTAAAAATACAGGGTTGCGATACACCCGATGTAGCAGAGAAATTTGAGACACCCGGTGAGCCTCCGACACAGCAAGACGCGGGGTTATAGTCAAAATCTGTGTCCATTGTTCATCTGACAGGGGACCCACGTCCGCCTCCCGTGGGGATAAGCCTCATGGTAAGAAGATAACACTTCCCTATAGAACGGTGAAATCACTCCTTTAGTAAAGAAATCACCCGAGTAAAGAAATCATTCACGCTAATGAGGAACTGACAGTCAAGTCACCCGCCCGTGACAAACCTTCACATACTTAGTTGCATATGAGTGCCGAGTCTATTTCTACTATGAATTAAGGATTGGGATCCTACTTGAGCACCGGAATCAAAGGAGAGTGCCATATAATGACATCAGTGCTTGGACAGGCATGGGCCCCATTCATTTCAAAGGCCCGAGGATAGTCAGCTAGTGACGTTGCTCCAGTCATTTTCTGAACATATCCGAGTTTTGGATTGGACAGAGAAGAGCAGTTTACAGCACTTTTCAGTCTGAGACAAAATTCGGAAATATCTGGAAAATAACATGAATGTAGTCTCTAGCTGACTATACTTGTGCTATTGAAATGAATGGAGCCAGTGCCTGTCCAAGCATAGATACGTCAGCTGGCCATTTTGATATAGCTATACCTCGGAAGCCCAAATTGTGGGGTGGACCCTGTCCTGTTTCTTACCTACATGGAATAATGTATACTCCAGTACTGCAAGCAGTCAGTTCTACAGCATGAGGTGCCTTCACATGGTCCCAGCACTCCTTAGTGACATCTAAAGCATTTCTTAGAGGATGGCGCCAAGCTGTTATCACCAAGGGAAGTTGCATCTCCCATAAGGCTTTGTTCACACAGTCTCTTTCACTGCATTGTTGTGGAATTAGCCTTTATTTGTACAAAAAAAAAACACAAAAGTCCAATGGTTTACTACATTCTAGCAGCAATATTGTCCAGAAGGACAATCAGGACAACCTGATTACTACCACTTGTATCACATACAGTGGTCCCTCAAGTTACAATATTAATTGGTTCCAGGATGACCATTGTATGTTGAAACCATTGTATGTTGAGTCTAGAGATGAGCGAACTTACAGTAAATTCGATTCGTCACGAACTTCTCGGCTCGGCAGTTGATGACTTTTCCTGCTTAAATTAGTTCAGCTTTCCGATGCTCCGGTGGGCTGGAAAAGGTGGATACAGTCCTAGGAGACTCTTTCCTAGGACTGTATCCACCTTTTCCAGCCCACCGGAGCATCGGAAAGCTGAACTAATTTAAGCAGGAAAAGTCATCAACTGCCGAGCCGAGAAGTTTGTGACGAATCAAATTTACTGTAAGTTCGCTCATCTCTAGTTGAGTCCATAACTCTATGGAAACCTGGTAATTGGTTCTGAAGCCACCAAAATATCATCCAAAAACAGGGAAAAGTGAGGATTAAACAAAAACAAGTAGATAACTAATACAGATAAAGCAAATCCTTACATATAAAAGTAATAAAGATCTGCTGGGAGCTGTAAATCACTGTCTATTTCAGTGTTTCCTAAAGAGGGTGCCTTCAGGTGTTGCAAAACTACAACTCCCAGCATGCCCGGACAGCCGAAGGCTGTCCGGGCATGCTGGGAGTTGTAGTTTTGCAACAGCTGGAGGCACCCTCTATGGGAAACACTGGTCTATGTAGAGGACAGAAGATTATTCAGGGTCCTGTACAGTGCACGCAGTGTCCTAAAAAAAAGTCAAATGGAACCGCCCTCACCTGATGTCCAAAGGAGCAGCTAACCCTGGCACAAGTAAAGAGTACAGAACATGTAATACCTAACTGTACTGTAGGGGGCGCTACCAGACACCAGTCAGTGCATGCACTTTAGGAATACAGAGGTTTTACCAGTGAATGCCCATTCTAATTGGTCGGTTCTTCCAGCCATTGACACATTTTGCAGATTCCATAGTGTTGTATGTTGAGTCTGGTTTCAAGTTACAATGGTCCAGAAAAGATCATTGTATGTTGAAACTATTGTATGTTGAGGCCATTGTAAGTTGAGGGATCACTGTATTAGAAATCCCCCATACAGTGCCAGCTGTGATGCTTAGTACTGCAAGCTGCCTTTTCACATGTACCATTGTCTCCTTGTGTCAGAGGTCAGAGCAGGATGGGAACTAGATTTTAATGGGTAGATTTTAATTTGCGTGGATTCCGTGGGCACTGCATCGCCATCAATGGTGACGGCTCAGTGCCCTAGAGCCGAAGTACCCTGTCAGGAATTCCCGCGGAATTCAGCGACCGGAGATTCCGTAGTGTGAACGCACCCTAAGGGTGTTTTTTAGGCACCACATAGTGGACACTAGTGTCCTTTTGAGCCCTTCAGATCTTTCATAAATTGATTGGAGTCCCTAAAAATGAAATATTAAATTAAAACTGAAAATACTGCTGCTTCATTCTCAAAGGGGCACTTGGGACCCCCATTTTTAGGACCGGTTGTGGTCATCGTGATCAGATCTCCACCAATGACTTATGTATTCTGTTGATATGCCATAAATTGTAATAATTGTAATCCCTATATAAAAATCCTCATTGTGTCACTATATTCACATAGTCATAACCTTTTTATTTTTTTATTTTGAACAACAAAGTTGTTGTGTTTGTGTTTTGCAGGATGAGCTGCAGTGTTTATTGGTACCATTTGGGGGTCCATAAGAAATTGATCATTTTTTTTTTAACTTTTTGCAGATTTGAAATGAAAAAAATTGTAATTCTGTCTTTTTTTTATTTTATTTTTTTAAACCCCTTCACTGTATTGGACTTCTGCATACGCCCCAGCTGCTAACATTAGTGCAACTGGATGTATGCATATGTCCAACCGATCTCCTGCTCTGCATGACGTGCTGCAGATCAGTGGTGGGACCTGGCTGACAATCACAGCCGGCATCCCGCCACAGCTGCCAGAACCAAGATTGCACTGGTCTCTCCAGCATTAACTCCATAGATGCTGTGGTCAGTACCGACCATGACTTTCATGGGATTGACAGGGAGAGGGGGCTCCCCCTGTTCCCCATACCAAGCACGGCAGCCAGTGAAGTCCAGCCATAGGCTGGATCTCACAGGCTGCGTGTCAGTGTAACACTGACAGGTATGCGTTGCTGCAGTACAAAACCTGTGTTTAGCATCATGATAAACGTCCCCCATTGGCAGACTCAGCCAAAAGAATGAACACGTTCATTCTTTCGGCAGAAATTAGCATGTGATAGAGATTTGTAGCGTGAATGTAGTCTCATAATCCTGAAACCAGAAATGTCTTTTTCCTTGTATTCAATGGGAAAGTGGTTGTGCTATGTGGTAACTTTTTTATATTAGATACAGAAGATACTGCTTTTTTTATGTCCCGTGTAGTAAACTCCATACACATAAGGCCCCAGTCACACTACAGAGAATGAGCAGAAAATTTCCTCTGATACTTCCACTGCATGCCCATTGATTTCATTGGGTTTTGTGGTGCTCAGTGCACATGTCATAAGCTTCACAATGAGAACACTTTTTCTTGGAGAATCTCAGTGTGAACATACCCTAAGACTTAAGATCATTCGTACAAGTGATCCCATCAGAAACACGTCTGACTTTTGGTCAGGAAACATAAATAAAAGAGCATACAAAGGGGGAGATTTAGCAAAACCTGTCCAGAGGAAAAGTTGATGAGTAGCCCACAGCAACCAATCACATTGCTGCTTTCATTTTTCAGAAGCCTTTTTTTTTTAAATGAGAGAAGCAATCTGATTGGTTACTATGGGCAACTCAGACACTTTTCCTCTGGACAAGTTTAGATAAATCTCCCCCTAAGCGTAGGGCCACACGTAACGGATCCGCAGCGTATTTTACGTTGCAGATCTGCCGGTGACCCGAGCCATTTTGTGCCTTCAGCGGTTGCCACCCCCGTTCCCACGCCTCACTCCGCCCCTGGCCTGCTCGCAGTGGCAATCCGCTGCTACGAGCAGCCACACAGGGGGCCTACGAGTCGGCGAGTGTACTCTGGCATGACGGGGCAGTGTGCTCACACATTGCCACTGCTCTGGGATGTCAGAGTGCACTCGCCGACTCGCAGGCCCCCTGTGTGGCTGCTCGTAGCAGCGGATTGCCACTGCGAGCAGGCCAGGGGCGGAGTGAGGCGGGGGAACAGGGGTGGAAACAGCTGGAGGCATAAAATGGGTCGGGTCACCGGCAGATCTGCAGTGTAAAATACGATTTATCAAAACCTGTCCAGAGGGAAAGTTAGGCTTGTGCAAAGTGGCAAATGATCAACTGAATTGACCAACTGTTCCATACCTGACTGGATGACATAGTTGTTGGATAATAGTATGCAGTCAGACATAGTGAGCAATCATTCACATATCATTTCTATATTTAGGTCTCATGTGTATTAGGATCCACCCCTAGAAAAGAGCATATGAAATGGCCATACCGTCTATGTAGGCCATGTGTGCACACTACCTAAACCAAATCCTGTTACAGCTGGTCAGTGTAATCCGGTAAACAATTGCTGAGGCCTCCATGTTTTCACAGATCAAGATCTCATTTACGGTAGAAAAGTGACTCTGACAAAATGGCTCCTGCAGTGCAGACGGAAGTGTTTAGTGTTCTTACCCCCTGCGAACGCATCAGGAAGCTGCAGAGAGGAGAGTGATGGAGGGCTAGACTAGCAGAGGACTCCGGTGTGTCACCAGGCGGGTAAGGGATGGCGGGTTCTGTAGAGTTCGGCTAGTATTCGAGCAGTGTGCGGCTCCTCTGCTTCATAACCAGCTGCCCTGTAAGGTCGACGGGGGCCCGGGAGGGACATTTAGAGCTCTTCGCCCTCGCTGCTGACTCCACACTGGATGTTGCTTTCTGCTCTGTGTTACTGGTTATAGCTTAGCATAACTTGTTCCAGTGGTCCCTTAACCTGTCTTTGTCTCCCATGCTTTCCCATCATGATGAGGGTTGTAGTTTTGCAAGAGCTGGGCATTCACAATTTGGATAACATTGGCTTATTATACAATATATCAGTCCCTTAAAGGGGTTGTGCGCTGCCCTGCCTTTCGGAGCAATGCTCGCAGCGTCCGGAAGTTCATTACTCCGAACGCTGTGTGCGGGCTTCCGTGTTCGCGGCCGCCCCCCTCGTGACGTCACGCCCGCCCCCTCAACCAAAGTCTATGGGAAGGGGGCGTGACAGCGGTCGCGCCCCCTCCCCATAGACTTTCATTGAGGGGGCAGGTGTGACATCACGAGGGGGGCGGCCGCGAACACGGAAGCCCGCACACAGCGTTCGGAGTAATGAACTTCCGGATGCTGTGAGCTGAGCTCCGAAAGGCAGGGCAGCGCACAACCCCCTTAAGGGGTAGTCCAGTGGAAAACTTTTTTTCAACTGGTGCCAGAAAGTGAAACAGATTTATAAATTCCTTCTATTAAAAAAAGCTGCTGAATACTACAGAGGAAAGTCTTTTTTTTTTTTTTGGAACACAGAGCTCTCTGCTGACATCTCTGTCCATTTTAGGAACTGTCCAGAGTAGGAGAAATTCCCCATAGCAAACATATGCTGATATGGACAGAGATGTCAGCAGAGAGCACTGTGTTCCGCAAAGAAAATAATTTTCTCTGTAGTAGTCAGAAGCTATTAAGTACTTTTTTAATAGTAGTAATTTACAAATCTTTTTAACTTTCTGGCACTAGTTGATTAAAAAAAAAAAAAAAAGTTTTCCACCGGAGTACCCCTTAAAGGGGTTTGTGGTCTTTGAGGGGTATACCCAGATTGATGCTTCATTCCAGCGTGAGGCAGCGCCCCATGGGTCACATGACTTGTAGACAGGCAGCGCCACTTTGGCCTTGCCATCATTGGATAACTGAGGAAGTCTTCTAACTACAAGTATATCAATATGGTTCATGGCGGGGCAACAGGTTTTTAAAGGGGTTCTCCCCTTCAGTTATATGGCAAATGATGGAGGACCTTCATTGATGTGTAGATGCCGCCATTCCTACCACAACCACCGGGTTAGTTTAGGTGAGAGAAGCAATAATATGGGTATTTTAGGCTGGTGCTGGTCTTATCAATGACTTTTTTTCTTTTGATCACTTGAGGGTTTGGAGTAAATCCAGGATTTTCTATTTACGTCTTTTGGGGAGAAAGATTATGAGTAATTTCTAAGACCAGTTCTGGCCAAACATACATATATTTTTAAGAAGCCACCCTGAGTAAATAAGCTGTGGGCTGGGGCGCATCCATAATGGTAACTTATTAGCTATCCCTAGGATGGGTGATTAGTGTCTAATCCAGTGTTTCCAACTGTGATGCCTCCAGCTGTTGCAAAACTACAACTCCCAGCATGCTGGGAGTTGTAGTTTTGCAACAGTAGGAGGCACCCTGATTGTGAAACACTGGTCTGATCAGTGGGGGTCCAATTGGCCAACCATTCACAAAGCAGTAAAAAGAGGTTTATAATATCTGTAAAAATGTAATGTATAAACTAATATGTACCCTTTTTGTCTTCCATAGATACCATGAGTGGAGGTCTTGCACCTAGCAAGAGTACTGTCTATGTGTCCAATCTGCCGTTCTCCCTGACCAACAATGACCTCCACAGGGTATGTACATAGTCTGCATCTCTAAAGCACAATGCTCTGCATTTTTCATGCTTCTTTGGGATGTCTTGCTTCCAACTAAAGAGCCAAAATATTCCCCATCAGACGTGCCAGGTGGTCTCCATTGAGTTCTTCTTCATGCTTAGTTTGAAGTGCTGAGTGGACATTGTTCATTCTTTTGGACAGCCGAATGGAAGGACATTTAAAAGGGTACTCCGGGTACCTTTTTTCTTTTAAATCAACTGGTGGCAGAAAGTTAAACATATTTGTAAATTACTTCTATTAAAAAATCTTAATCCTTCCTGTACTTATTAGATGCTGAATACTACAGAGGAAATTCTTTTCTTTTTGGAATGCTCTCTGATGACATCATGAGCACAATTCTCTCTGCTGATGTTATTATTTTAATAATAACGCTTTTATTGTTGTCCTTAGTGGGATTTGAACCCAAGTCCCCAGCATTGCAGGGCAGCAGTGCTAACCACTGAGCCACCATGCTGCCCTTAGCATACATCTGCTATGCATCTGCTATAATGGACAGAGATGTCAGCAGAGAGAACTGTGCTCGTGATGTCATCAGTGTTCCAAAAAGAAAGGAATTTCCTCTGTAGCATTCAGCAGCTAATAAGTACTGGAAGGATTAAGATTTTTTTAATAGAAGTAATTTACAAATATGTTTAACTTTCTGCCACCAGTTGATTTAAAAGAAAAAAGGTTTTCACCGGAGTACCCCTTTAATAATGACAATGCACCCTTCTTCTTCCCTTTTAGTAGGGTATTTCTGTAGGCACCCTAAGAATAGAGCATTGTCATGTAATAGCTGTCCTTTAAAGTGTACCTGTCGTCAACAAAAACTTCTTATATAATGTAGGTAATACCATTATATGTATATTTGTAATATACATTGGTTAAACATTGTGTGTGTATTTTTGGGTGAAAAAATACTGTCCCTGCAGCTGTTGTCTGTTTGTCTCTATGAGGAGTCCAAAAACATGAAGTGAGGGCAGGACAAGCAGGGATCTGTGCAGACTCCTGGCTTGTCAATCATCCTGATGTATGATCCATGTTATAGAGCCTCAGTGCACACTGTCCTGCTTGTCCACCCTCACTTCCTGTGTTTGGACTCCTCATAGAGACACACATGCAATAGCTGAATACACCTTTTTTAACCAATGTATATTACAAATATACAAATAATGGTATTATCTAATTATATAAAAAAAAATTGTTGATGACAGGTACACTTTAATAAAGTATGTTTTCCTTTTAAAAATAAAATACTTACCTGTTGTTTTTATTTTTTATTTTTTCCTAGATTTTTTCAAAATATGGAAAAGTGGTCAAGTAAGTAAATTATTGGGAAAGATGAAGTCAGTGGTTTGTATTAGTCTAGTATCCTGATGTCAGGCTGGGTTCACATCACGTTTTGTCCCATACGGGACGGCATACGGCAGGGGGAGCTGAAAACTTGTGCTCTCGTATGCGGTCCCATATGTAATTAATTTCAATGAGCTGACCGGAGTGAAACGCTGACTCCGGTCGGCTCATTTTTGCCCCGTATGCGGTTTTCCACTGGACCTAAAACCGTAGTCGACCACGACTTTAGGTGCGGTGGGAAAACAGCATATGGCAAGTTTTCAGCTGCCCCTGCCGTATGCAGTCCCGTATGGGACAAAACGTGATGTGAACCCAGCCTAAGCTGTGGAAACTCTGTAGATCAGTTCCCTCTCTCTGTTATTGATGGCATGAGCCCTGGATATTGAATGATATAACTCTTCCTTGCCTACCTTACCTCATTTAGTAGAAATATCCCCAGGGAATTCATGACTATATTCATTTCCACCATGGGGGACCCATATCTAAGGTGGACAATAATTGTGATCATCCTTTCCACCAGTTCAATATTATCATTATCATTAGTGACCATTACTGCATAGCAGTTCATTGAAGAATTATTATTAGGCAGGAATCTAAATAATTAATATGTTAGCCCAAGACTTTTAAAGGGTCACTCTCATTAAAATGAATTTTTGCTATTGCACTCCTTATGGTAAATAAAAATATTTCTAATATACTTTGGTTAAAAGAAATGAAGTTTTCTATGTTTTATTTGTGCTAAAAAAAAAAAGCGCAAGAGCACATTTTCTCCCATCTCATACACAGACTTTGTACTGAAGTCCAAACAGGAAGTGCAGCCTGGAGTGCTGAGGGGGGGGGGGTGTCCAGCTTGTCAACTGGCTCCAGAAAGTTAAACAGATTTGTAAATTACTTCTATTAAAAAATCTTAATCCTTTCAGTACTTATGAGCTTCTGAAGTTAAGGTTGTTTGTTTCTGTCTAAGTGCTCTCTGATGACACGTGTCTCGGGAACTGCCCAGTTTAGAAGCAAATCCCCATAGCAAACCTCTTCTAAACTGGGCCGTTCCTGAGACACGTGTCAGCACTTAGACAGAAAAGAACAACCTTAACTTCAGAAGCTCATAACTACTGAAAGGATTAAGATTTTTTTCATAGAAGTAATTTACAAATCTGTTTAACTTTCTGGAGCCAGTTGAGATAGATAGAGATATATATATATAAGTTTTTTTTCCTGGATAACCCCCTTTAACTGCCATATGCTGTTGGTTGGACCCCCCCCCCCCTCAGCACTCCAGGCTGCACTTCCTGTGTTTGGGCTTCGGTCCGAGGTATGTGAATGAGATGGGGGAAAATGTGCTCTTGAGCTTTTTTAAGCTATCTATCTCTATCAATTTTATATATTTATACTTTTTTTTTTTTTAACCATAAGGAGTGCAATAGCAAAAATGAGTTTTAATGAGAATGCCCATTTAACACTTAAACACAAATAGAGGCCCTCAGGTGGTGGAGGCAATTGCCTAATCGGCTCTTCCTATAAGCTGGCCCTTCTGTTCAGATTGGCATTTATTAGGGCACGCCAGCATATGAACCAACATTTGTTTAGATGTATTGTGTATCTAAGATGCTGATTGTAACAATGTCTACCAGTCAGCATTTTTCTTTCTGTCTTGTAGAGTCACTATTTTAAAGGACAAAGATTCCCGGAGGAGTAAAGGAGTTGCATTTGTTCTATTTCTAGATAAGGAACCAGCACAAAGCTGTGTCCGAGCACTGAACAACAAACAAGTATGCCTTTTCATCCATTAGAGACGATTATTGCATAGAATACTACAGTTCTTCGGTGAATGCTTACTTGTCTTTCAGCTCTTTGGCAGAGTAATAAAAGCTAGCATTGCTATTGACAATGGCAGGGCAACTGAATTTATACGGAGGCGTAATTATACCGACAAGTCCAGATGCTATGAATGTGGGGTGAGTAAATACCAGACATCAGCAGTATTTTTTATTTTTTTTACCTATAGTCTCCAATAGTGACTAAATACATACATCAGTGGTCTCCAACCTGCGGACCTCCAGATGTTGCAAAACTACAACTCCCAGCATGCCCGGACAGCCAGCATGCTGGGAATTGTAGTTTTGCAACATCTGGAGGTCCGCAGGTTGGAGATCACTGACATACATTAAACTCATAAACTGCCCTTGGAGTTTTTATGAAAGTTTTAATAAAGCTTCTTTGATTAACAGAACTTATAAATATCAATCCCTACAGCCTGAGCATAGAAACACACTTTTTTATTTATTTATTTTTCCCCCCAAAGATCCCATTAAAGGGGTATTCCAGGAAAAAAAAAATTTTTTAAGATCAGCTGGCTCCAGAAAGTTACAGATTTTTAAATTACTTCTATTAAAAAATCTTAATCCTTCCAATAATTATCAGCTACTAAAGTTGAGTTGTTCTTTCCTGTCTGGCAACAGTGCTCTCTGCTGACATCTCTGCTTGTCTCGGGAACTGCGCAGAGTAGAAGAGGTTTGCTATGGGGATTTGCTTATACTCTGGACAGTTCCCGAGACAGGTGTCATCAGAGAACACTTAGACAGAAAAGAACAACTCAACTTCAGCAGCTCATAAGTACTGAAAGGTTTAAGATTTTTTAATAGACGTAATTTACAAATCTGTTTAACTATCTGGAGCCAGTTAATATATATAAAAAAAAAAAAGTTTTTTCCTGGATAACCCCTTTTAATGTTGGAGAGCAGACATTTTTATTTTGCTTCCTAGAAAAAGCTGAGCATATGCTGTTGGACACAATATAAGGAGACACATTTAAGTATTCATAGGACTCTTGGCGTATCTAGGTGGGAGAAACTAATGTAAAAAAAAAACTTCAAATAAACATAATTTTTCATCAGATTAAACTCTGTACAGTTTTTATATAACCTTTATCCATTTGAGAATCTTGGAGCAAAATGAGACAACCTGTTTAACCCTTAATGCAAGTAGGACAATTTTTAACACAAATCTAAACTGCAAATAGAAAAAAATCATGTTTCCTCTGTTATTAAAGGGTACCTCTCATCAAAAAAACTTTTGCTATATTATAGATTAATGTATGCAGAATAACTTCACAATTGCATGTTATTAAAAAATATGCTTCTTTCGATTTAATTTTCCACTTTGGAGAAATGACCACTAGGGGTCTCCCTACCAGTCCTGGCAGCAAGCATTTCAGACTCATGCTGGAGTCCTAAACACTACGAGCTGCCAGTCTGCTTTGTTCACAAAGGAGAATACTCAGAGCTGCCAGCCTGCTTTGTTCACAGCCTGTTTGGCTGTGAACAAAGCAGGCTGGCAGCTCTGAGTGTTTAGGACTCCAGCATGAGTCAGAAATGCTTGCTGACAGGACTGATCGGGAAAAATACAATAGAAAGAAGCATATTTTTCATTAACATGCTATTGGAAAGTTATTCAACATTCATTAATCTAAAATATATCAAAAGTTTATTTGATGAGAGGTACCCTTTAATATTACTGACTTACGGATGTGTAAAAGTCAGGCTCCAAACAAGTCACAAGTTTGTTTTTGTAAACCAGCAACAACGTAATCTAGTAAATGTTTATTTTATATCTGACTTTTATTTATTTTTTGGCACTAAAGGACACGGGTCACCTGAGTTATGCCTGCCCCAAAAATATGCTGGGAGATCGTGAACCTCCACAAAAGAAAGAGAAGAAAAGAAAGCGGATGATTGAAATGGAAGAAGTGTAAGGAATCTGACTTTCTTTTTAAGGATACGTTCACACGTGTTTATTTTGTGGCAGATTTTCTGCTGTTGATTATTTTACACATTGATTTCAATGTGTAGGTAAATCGGCAGCTGAAAATCTGCAGCAAAATACACACGTGTGAACATACCCTAAGGGGTAATCCAGGATTTATTTTTCTTAAGCCTTGGAGCCCATGGTGCCAAGATACAAAACAGTGTAATATGCGTTTATTAATTCTTGTCCTGTTTTCAGAACCCACAACCAGAAGTGCTGTTATGCAAGCCTTATTTTACAGTTGTGTCCCTAGCTATAGCAAAGTGAAAGGGGATTACTAAAGTAATGCTATCCCATCACCGCAGCATAGCCATACCCCCTGGAGATCATGTGACATATTGTCTCTGACCACCTGGAATGCTGGGAAAGGTCAGAGACAACTGTAATATAAAAAAGACTTGCTCTACAGCACTTCAGGGTGTGAGTCCTGTGAATTAAAACGGGACAAAGCAGCACACAGAGGTAATAAAAGCATATTTAAAATTAAGTTCACACCCATCTGACTGATTCCCTGAATTGTCAGACAAACTTTAGACCCTCATATCTCAGAAACTGTAAAGTTTTCATCAGAGCAGTCTGTGCTATTTAATAAAATTAAAATGTCAAGTTTTTTGGGTTGGCCACAGGTCCTCTTTAACTAGGACATAGCATGGTAATTGTCTACCGGGTCCTCATAAATGCACATATTTCATCTTGCAGTGTTGAAGAGGAACAGAGTGAAGATGAAGGTGAAGATCCTGCTCTTGACAGTCTGAGTCAAGCCATTGCATTCCAGGTACAATTGTTTAAACACTTACAGAAGATGCTCTGTACAAAGTCTTTAGGGTACAGTCCTGTGTTGAAGTTACCACATGGGGCCAACAGCAGCACAATTTTATTGGCAAAACTGTGGCCATTGACTACTGCATGTGGATATGGGGGATATGGTTTTACTGTCATGCCATAGCTGCAAAGTGGGACAGAACCACCACAGACCCTCCTATTAAACCATAATCTGGCCTCTGAAAATATCATAAAGGACTACCAGTAAAACAATACTGTACTTGACTATTTCCAGCATTGGGGTTTTGCCTTTTGTCCAGGTTCACAATAAGTCGACAGTATGAACACAGTTTCTTTTTTTTTTTTCTTTTTTTTCTTTCTTTTTTTATTCGTTTTATTGAAAATGGTTTTTACCATCAGCAGTACAAATAGGAAAGGCAGGCAAAGGCACAGATACATCAAAAATAAAAGCTGTATTGGCAAAAATAAAAGCTGTATAGGCTGACCTAAAAGGGCTAGCCAATTAAGAACCATGAACAAGAGAACAAGCACCAGTAGGTACTAAAGGAATATAGAAGTAGGTCCATTATCATTACATATCACTAATCAAGAATACACCCGTATAAAATTAAGATTACATAAAGGCTAAATAACCCTGCTGCTGAAAAACCCAGTAAACTTTTTTAGATTTTTTGTTGTGACAGGTAAACTTTAACCACTTAGGGACCAGGGGTGTACCGGTACACCTGTGGTAATTTCGGTCCCTGCCAGACGGGGACCGGACCGGGATGACACCAGCAGGCACCCAGTGCAAATGCCCAGGACCCCAATACAGGTCTCCAATGACCCAGTGACCCGAAAAATACGGGGGATCGGGGTTGTCCAATACACTCATGATCCCCCTGAAGGGTTAGGAATGAGGTGGCAGGGGTGCCACCCCTCCTATTGGTCGTTCAGAAGCGACGACCAATAGCAGGGGGGGGGGGGGGGTTAACATTCGGTTCCCCCGCTCTGCCCACCCACTGTTGTCCAGGCAGAATGGAGGAATCGACGGGGACTGACGCCGAAGGTCCACTTACCCATCTGCAGAGGGTGGCGATCGTCAACAGCAGAGAACGGCGATGCGGCTCCCTGGATCCTACGGAAGCCGGTGAGTTGCCTAGCAACATCTGGAGGGCTACAGTTTGGAGACCACTATACAGTGGTCTCTAAACTGTAGCCCTCCAGCTGTTGAAAAACTGCAAATCCCATCATGCCCAGACAGCTGTCTCGGCATGCTGGGAGTTGTAGTTGTGTACCTCCAGCTGTTGCATAACTACATCTCCCAGCATGCACAGTCTCTAAGTACATGCTGGGAGTTGTAGTTTTGAAACAGCTGGAGGTTTGCCTCCCCCCCCCCCCCCCCATGTGAATGTACAGGGTACATTCACACGGGCGGGTTTGCTGTGAGTTTCCTGCTTCAAGTTTGAGCTGCGTCAAATTTTTCTCCGCAGTGTAAACTCCTAGCAGGAAACTCATTGTAACCCTCCGCCAGTGTGAATGTACCCTAAAAACACTTCACTACACTAACACATAATAAAGGGTAAAACACTACATATACACCCCTTACACTGTACCCCCCCATAAAAATGAAAAATGTATCGTATGGCAGTGTTTCCAAAATGGAGCCTTCAGCTGTTGCAAAATAACAACTCCCAGCATTTCCGGACAGCCACTGACTGTCCAGGCATGATGGGAGTTTAGCAACAGCTGGAGGCACCCTGTTTGGGAATCACTGGCGTAGAATACTCCTATGTCCACCCCTATGCAATCCCTAATTTAGTCCTCAAATGGGCATGGCGCTCTCTCACTTCAGAGCCCTGTCGTATTTCAAGGAAACAGTTAAGGGCCACATATGGGGTATTTCCGTACTCGGGAGAAATTGCACTACAAATTTTGGGGGGGCTTTTTCTTCTTTTACCCCTTATGAAAAGGAAAAGTTGGGGTCTACACCAGCCTGTTAGTGTAAAAAAAAAAAAAAAAAAAAAAAAATTTTACACTAACATGCTGGTGTTACCCCAAACTTTTTATTTCCATAAGCGGTAAAAGAAAAAAAAGACCCCCAAAATTGAGGCCTAAATTGGGGATTTGCACAGGGGTGGCTGATTTTACAGCGGTTCTGACATAAACCCAAAAAAAATACCCACATGTGACCGCATTTTGGAAACTACACCCCTCAAAAAATTTAACAAGGGGTATAGTGAGCCTTAACACCCCACAGGTGTTTGACGAATTTTCATTAAAGTTGGATGGAAAAATTAAGAAAATATTTTCACTAAAATGCTAGTGTTACCCTAGATTTTTCATTTTCACAAGGGAAAATAGAAAAACAGCCCCCCAAAATTTGTAACCCCATTTCTTCTGAGTAAGAACATACCCCATATGTGGATGTAAAGTGCTCTGCTGGCGCACTACAATGCTCAGAAGAGAGGGAGCGCCATTGGGCTTTTGAAGAGAAAATTTGTCTGTAATTGAAGTCCACGTGTGTTTACAAAGCCCCCATAGTGCCAGAACAATGGACCCCCCCACATGTGACCCCATTTTGGAAACTACACCCCTCGGCGAATGTAATAAGGGGTACAGTGAGCATTTACGCCCCACAGGTGTCTGACAGATTTTTTGGAACAGTGGTCCGTGAAAATGAAAAATGTTATTTTTAATTAGCACAGCCCACTGTTCCAAAGATTTGTCAAATGCCAGTGGGGTGTAAATACTCACTGAACCCCTTATTAAATTCTGTGAGGGGTGTAGTTTCCAAAATGGGGCACATGTGGAGGGATGCACTGTTTTGCCACCACTGGGGGCTTTGTAAACGCACATGGCCCCTGACTTCCATTTCAAACAAACTCTCTCTCCAAAAGCTCAATGGCGCTCCTCCTCTTCTGAGCATTGTAGAGAAATTTACATCCACACATGGTGTATTTCCATATTCAGAAGAAATGGGATTACAAATTTTGGGGGTCATTTTCTCCTATTACCCCTTGTAAAATTTGGGGGGTAAAAACAGCATTTTAGTGAGTTTATTTTTATGTAATTTTTTTCATTTACACATCCAACTTAAACAAAAAGTCGTCAAACACCTGTGAGGTGTTAAGGCTCACTGTACCCCTTGTTAGGTTTATTGAGGGGTGTAGTTTCCAAAATAGCATGCCATGTGTTTTATTTTTTTTTTTTTTTTGATGTTCTGGCACCATAGGGGCTTCCTAAATGCGACATGCCCCCCAATGTGACTCCTTCTCTTCTGAGCAATGTAGTTCGACCGCAGAGCATTTTATGTCCTAACATGGGGTATTTCCATACTCAGAAGAGATGGGGGTTACAAATTTTGGGGGGCATTTTCTTCCATTACCCTTTGTAAAAATGGTAAATTGGGGGGAAAAACTGCACTTAAGTGAAAGATTTTTTTTTTTTTCTCATTTACTCATCCGAATTTAACGAAAAGTTGTCAAACACCTATGGGGTGTTAAAGCTCACTGGACCCCTTGTTACGTGCCTTGAGAGGTGTAGTTTCCAAAATAGTATGCCATGTGGGGGGGGGGGTTCTGCTGTTCTGGCACCATAGGGGCTTCCTAAATGTGACATGCCCCCCCCAAAAACCATTTCAGCAAAATTCACTCTCCAAAATCCCATTGTTGCTCCTTCCCTTCTGAGCCCTCTACTGCGCCCGCCAAACACTTGACATACACATATGAGGTATTTCATTACTCGAGAGAAATTGGGTTACAAATTTTGGGGGGCTCTTTCTCCTATTACCCCTTGTAAAAATTCAAAAACTGGGTCTACAATAACATGCGAGTGTAAAAAATGAAGATTTTGAATTTTCTCCTTCACTTTGCTGCTATTCCTGTGAAACACTTAAAAGGTTAACACACTTACTGAATGTCATTTTGAATACATTTGAGGGGTGCAGTTTTATAATGGGGTCATTTGTGGGGTATTTCTAATATGAAGGCCCTTCAAATCCACTTCAAAACGGAACTGGTCCCTAAAATATTCTGATTTTGAAAATGGTGTGAAAAATTGGAAAATTGCTGCTGAACTTTGAAGCCCTCTGATGTCTTCCAAAAGTAAAAACCTGTCAACTTTATGATGAAAATATAAAGTAGACATAATTGTATATGTGAATCAATATATAATTTATTTGGAATGTCTGTTTTCCTTACAACCAGAGAGCTTGAAAGTTAGAAAAATGCAAAACGTTCAATTTTTTTCATAAAATTTTTGAATTTTCCACCAAGAAATGATGCAAGTATCGATAAAAATTTACCACTAACATAAAGTAGAATATGTCACTAAAAAACAATCTCTGAATCAGAATGAAAAGTAAAGGCATTCCAGAGTTATTAATGCTTAAAGTGACAATGGTCAGATGTGCAAAAACGCTCTGGTCCTTAAAGCATAGTGTCATAGTGCAAAAAAAAAGAAAAAAAGTGATATGTTACTCAGGACCCAATCCTGATCATGTGCATATAATTTTTATATGTCTCGGACCTATGTATCCAGAGATACAAGCATTTATCTGCTGGTGAGTTACTTTTTCATTGTGCAGGCTGGAGGGGGCGTGTCAGTCTGTCTCCCTCACAGGAGCAACCTGTGCAGTCAGCCAATCAGTACTCTTTACTCTGTAACCCTTTCCTCTCTGGTTTCATGCTGTACATGTTACACAAAGGAAGATGCTTAGAGCTTGCCTGCAGTAATCAGAACACATTATGGTGAATTCATAACAGGATAAAATGTATAAATATAAGAATAGATCTTTATAAAATTAGTGCAAGGATTTTTTAGATAAAAGTACAGCATTTTTATGAATACATGTTCTATCTTTTATTATCTTCTCCTAGTAAAGCTGGATGCTAATCAGCATAGCTGTCACTATGTGTGTCATTCATCTTTCACAGACTCCTGAATGTCTGATCAACTTGTTCGTCATTCAGGAGTCCGAGAAAGCTTTGACTATTTCAGCATGCTGGGAGTTGTAGTTTAGTAACAACTGAAGTTGCAATGTTTGTAAATAACTGTGTTAGAGCAGTGTTGCCTCAAGCTGTTTTAAAACTACAGCTCCCAGCATGTCCACACATCCTTTTATCTGTAGTTTTGCATACACAATAGAAATCTCCTATACTGGATACCGGTATGCTTTACGGCCGGTATCCAGTATGCTGTAAAATCTAGACTAGTCTGTTTGGCTAAAAGACAGGCGACCCCTAGTGGCGGCTATTTTGAGCTTGAATTTCAGGTGAAAATTTTAATTTTTTTTTAACAGGTGTATATTGTGAAATGTCATATCATGAGTCCTACAATATATGAAAAGTTTTTAACAATGACAGTGCCTCTTTAAGGTGAAAATGGGCTTGGTCCTTAAGGGGTTAAACATGTTTATAAAACAAGTAAACTCTAGACATTGTGAAAAACTGTAAACTGGGGATACATATAGAAAGAACCATAATAGATAAGGCATATAAAGCTTGTAAAGATTTTTGAGGTCATGACTGGACAGCTGCTTTAAAGTGTACTTCCAGTGACTAAATGAATGCTTTACACTTATATTCTCATGTTCCTTTTTGAAAGCCTTTTCACACTTTGGATACATCTTTGGCTATATTACGTCATCTGCACCAACTGCACAGAAAGTTGTACTTACAGACACAGTAAAGCTGCAGCCCTAGTAACACACATTACACTAGCCCCCTTCCCATTTCGATAAACTATAGTAGAGTGCCTCCTTAAATTGGTGCCTGTGCTGCTGTAATCACAACTTCACCTAACTAGCAGTTCTATCTATAGAACTACCTGCTCACATAAAATGTCATTTCAGCTGTCTCTTCATCTACTTCTACAGTTGATGTACCGTAATTAAAATAAGAAACCTGTCTTTGCACACTATTGGAGTTTTAAGTGGATTACTGGGGTTACGCTTCAATGAAATATATATATTTATTTCCAGTGTTTATTATTGCTCTCATTCCAGCAAGCAAGAATTGATGAAGAGAAAAACAAATTAAGACATGGGGAAGCATCCACATCAGACAACTCAAGGAGACCTCGAATAAAAAAGAGTGCATATTTCAGTGATGAAGAAGAACTTAGTGATTGAGTATATGCATCACGATGTCCTGCAATTAATTAACTTAAAGGGGTAATCTGACCATAGAACCCACCAAAAAAAGTCATTGAAGATCTGTATTGCACTCACCAAGTAATCTGGCAATTTTTAATGTTAAAATTTGCAACCTGGACCCTCCCCCCACTTCAATATCCTTTTTGCAAACACTTCCAGACTACAACTCCCATTATGTATTGCGTACTTCGTCAGTGCAGCTGTCCTTCTGTCCTTGTTTAAACTCCTCTGAAGCAGCTCGATAGGACTGTCCCCTCTGATGTTCCGCCAGGGTGACAAGTTTCCAGCACTTGTACTGTATGCTCTGTAAAAGAGCAAGGCCGTGGCATATCGCAGTAGGCCTGCTTGGATGGGGACGGAGACCCAAGCCAAGCCCACACCTATTGTGAAACACAGCTACCGTATGTCACAAAAAATTTGAATGTGGGGAATCGGCAGAGATGTGACAGAACCTATTGATGCAAAACTACACAACTTTTGTCACTGGTGAGTGACAGCTGTATCCCAGAAACAGCACGGAAACCATAAGATTAGTTTTAAAATATATATACCTTTTTGTAAGGTGGATACATTTTCACAACAAAGTGTTTGCCCGGAGTACCTCTTTAAAGATGCAATGTTACTTTAAAGTATTCAGTAGAAAGTAGCAAGGAAAATATGATCGTACTCACCGTGTCACATGATAAAAGCCGGTTTATTGAATTCCTCAGGTCTGAGGACGCGTGCTCCAGCACACACGCAACAGCTCTCGCCCAATTTTCATTGCAAGAGCCATGTCCTTGTCTTTGCATAGCACCACGCACCTTATACTTTGGATTCAATAAACCGTCTATTTTCATGTGACCTATTTTCTTTTGCTTGAACTGTGTCTTTACCTTTTATAGTATGCACCCCGTATCGCTCAACATTTCTGTATCTGCCGTGCTTGTTGTGCATTGGATAGGAAGACCGCTATTGAGGCCTGGAGCGCCGACCACTGTGTCTGTTTGTTTTATTTAGTAGATTTCTTCCCCATATCCACTATTTTAACCAGTTGTTTTATTTCTTACATTGTGGTTCAAATAAGAACATTATAATCTTACTCAGACAGACTCTTTCTTTGCTGCTGAGAACACAGATATTCCGTCCATATTTGAGTTGTGTAGCATAAGTATCACCCATATGGCCCATTATCACCAGGCGTCTATATTATGTTTGTAAATAAAAGTATCTACTGTTGTTGCTAACTATTTTGAAAGAACATACAAACAATAAAAGATTAACATGAGACAATAAGAACTTAAAGGGGTACCCTGCTGGAAAACAACTGGTGCCAGAAAGTTAAACAGATTTGTAAATTACTTATTAAAAATTCTAAATAATCCTTCCAGTACTTATCTGCTGCTGTTTGCTCCACAGGAAGTTCTTTTCTTTTTGAATTTCCTTTGTCTGACCACAGTGCTCTCTCCTGACACCTCTGTCCATTTTAGGAACTGTGCAGAGTAGGAGCAAATCCCCATAGCAAACCTCTCCTGCTCTGTACAGATCTTGACATGGACAGAGGTGTCAGCAGAGAGCACTGTGGACAGACAGAAAGGATATGAACTTCCTCTGGAAGATACAGCAGCTAATAAGTACTGGAAGGATTAAGATTTTTAAATAGAAGTAATTTACAAATCTGTATAATTTTCTGTCATCAGTTGATAAAAAAAAAAAAATCCAGCGGAGTACCCCTTTAACCCCTTCCCGACCTATGACATACCTGTACGTCATGGGTGGCAAGGTGTTCCCGACCCATGACATACAGGTACGTCATGAACATTACTGCCGCTACTCGCGGCATCCCGCAGCGCCCAGAAAGATGGTGGCTATCACTGATAGCCAGCCATCTTACCATGCGACCACGGGGGGTTTCATCCCCCACCCCCCCCCCCAGCGATCGCTGCTATCAGCTGGTCAAATCTGACTAGCTGATAGCAGCGTTTCGCTATGAAAATACTTAGCAGCGCGGTGTGTGAGTCCCGATCACGGGGATCGGGACACACACCGCTCTGCTAAGTGTCCCTGACCCGTCCCCCGGCGTCACTTACCCGTCCGAGCGGTCCCGGCGTCCTCCATGCGGTCCCGGCTGCGCTGCGTCCCGGAGGTGAGTTTGCAGCAGCAGTGCGGCATCTTCATTGGCAGCAGTGAGATCGCCGTAAAGCGATCTCACTGCTGCCTCTGAGAGTTTCAAAACTGCAACTCCCAGCATGCCCAGACAGCCTTTGGCTTTCTGGGCATGCTGGGAGTTGTAGTTTTGCAACATCTGGAGGCCCACAGTTTGGAGACCACTGTATAATGGTCTCCAATCTGTGCTCTTCCATATGTTGCAAAACTACAAATCTCAGCATGCTCAGTCTGTCCAGGCATGCTGGGAGTTGTAGTTCTCTAACATCTGGAAGAGCACAGATTGGAGACCATTATACAGTGGTCTCCAAACTGTGGACCTCCAGATGTTGCAAAACTACAACTCCCAGACTGCCCAAGCATGCTGGAAGTTGCAGTTCGGCAACATCTGATCCTTCAGATATTGCCGAACTACAAATTCCAGCATGCCTGGGCATGCTGGGAGTTGTAGTTTTGCAACAGCTGGAGGCACACTGGTTTGGAAACACTAAGTTTGGTTGCAAAACACGTGAAAGTTTATTACTTAACTTAGTGTTTCCAAACCAGTGTTCCTCGAGCTGTTGCAAAACTACAACTCCCAGCATGCACGGACAGCCAAAGGGCATGCTCGGAGTTTGCAACAGCTGGATGTTTGCCCCCCCCCCCCCCAATGTGAATGTACAGGGTACACTCACATGGGCGGAGGTTTACAGTGAGTGCTGCAAGTTTGAGATGGCGCAAATTTTGCGCTGCAGCTCAAACTTCCAGCGGCAAACTTGCTGTGAACCTCTGCCCATGTGACTGTACCCTAAAAACACTACACTAACCTAAAATAAAAAGTAAAAAAGAATACACATACACAAACCCCTACACAGCCCCCCTCCCCCCAAAAAATGAAAAACGTCTGGTACGCTACTGTTTCCAAAACGGAGCCTCCAGCTGTTGCAAAATAATAACTCCCAGTATTGCCGGACAGCCATTGACTGTCCAGGCATGCTGGGAGTTTTGCAACAGCTGGAGGCACCCTGTTTGGGAATCATTGGCATAGAATACCCCTATGTCCACCCCTATGCAAATCCCTAATTCAGGCCTCAAATGCGCATGGCGCTCTCTCACTTTGGAGCCCTGTCGTATTTCAGGGCAACAGTTTTGGGACACATATGGGGTATCGCCGTACTCGGGAGAAATTGCCTTACAAATTTTGGGGGGCTTTTTCTTCTTTAACCCCTTATGAAAAGGTGAAGTTGGGGTCTATACCAGCATGTTAGTGTAAAAAAATAAATTTTTTACACTGACATGCTGGTGTTGCCCTATACTTTTCATTTTCACAAGAGGTAAAAGGGAAAAAAGACCCCCAAAATTTGTAACGCAATTTCTCCCGACTACGGAGATACCACATATGTGGGCGCAAAGTGCTCTGGGGGCGCACAACAAGGCCCAGAAGGGAGAGTGCGCCATGTACATTTGAGGCAATTTGCACAGGGGTGGCTGATTGTTACAGCAGTTCTGACAAACGCAAAACAATAAATATCCATATGTGACCCCATTTTGGAAACTACACCCCTTACGGAATTTAATAAGGGGTGCAGTGAGCATTTACACCCCACTGGTGTATGACAGATTTTTGGAACAGTGGTCTGTGAAAATGAAAAATAAAATTTTTGATTTGCACAGTCCACTGTTTCAAATATCTGTCAAACGCCAGTGGGGTGTAAATGCTCACTGCACCCCTTATTAAATTCCATGAGGGGTATAGTTTCCAAAATGGGGTCACATGTGGGGGGGGGGTCCACTGTTCTGGCACCATAGGGGCTTCCTAAATGGGACATGCCCCCCAAAAACCCTTTCAGAAAAACTCACTCTACAAAATCCCATTGTCGCTCCTTCCCTTCTGAGCCCTCTTCTGCGCCCGCCGAACACTTTACATACGCATATGAGGTATTTCCTTACTCGAGAGAAATTGGGTTACAAATTTTAGGGTGATTTCTCTCCTTTTACCCCTTGTAAAAATTCAAAAATTGGGTCTACAAGAAAATGCGAGTGTAAAAAATGAAGACTTAGAATTTTCTCCTTCACTTTGCTGCTATTCCTGTGAAACACCTAAAGGGTTAAAACACTTACTGAATGTCATTTTGAATACTTTGGGGGGTGCAGTTTTTATAATGGGGTCATTTATGGGGTATTTCTAATATGAAGACCCTTAAAATCCACTTCCAACCTGAACTGGGTCCTGAAAAATTACGATTTAGAAAATCTTGAGAAAAATTGGAAAATTGCTGTGGAACTTTGAAGCCCTCTGGTGTCTTCCAAAAGTAAAAACTTGTCAATTTTTTTATGCAAAAACAAAGTAGACATATTGTATATGTGAATCAATATGTAATTTATTTGGAATATCCATTTTCCTTTCAAGCAGAGACTTTCAAAGTTAGAAAAATGCTAAATTTTCAAAATTTTCATGAAATTTTTAGATTTTTTACCAAGAAAGGATACAAATATCAGTGAAATTTTACCAATAACATAAAGTAGAATATGTCACGAAAAAACAATCTCGGAATCAGAATGATAAGTAAAAGCATCCCAGAGTTATTAATGCTTAAAGTGACAGTGGTCAGATTTTCAAAAAATGCCCAGGTCATGAAGGTGAAAATGGGCTGGGTCATGAAGGGGTTAACCCCTTAACGACACAGGACGTATATTTACGTCCTGCGCCGGCTCCCGCGATATGAAGCGGGATCGCTTGAATCACCCCCCTTTTCCCATAAAAAAAATAAAACAGTGTAAAAAAAATAAATAAATAAACATATGTGGTAACGCCGCGTGCGTAAATGTCCGAACTATAAAAATATATCATTAATTAAGCCGTACGGTCAATGGCGTACGCGCAAAAAAATTCCAAAGTCCAAAAAAGCGTATTTTGGTCACTTTTTATACCATTAAAAAATGAATAAAAAGTGATCAAAAAGTCAGATCAAAACAAAAATCATACCGATAAAAACTTCAGATCACGGCTCAAAAAATGAGTCCTCATACCGCCCTGTATGTGGAAAAATAAAAAAGTTATAGTGGTCAGAAGATGACATTTTTAAACGTATAAATTTTCCTGCATGTAGTTATGATTTTTTCCAGAAGTGGGACAAAATCAAACCTATATAAGTAGGGTATCATTTTAACCGTATGGACCTACAGAATAATGATAAGGTGTAATTTTTACCGAAATATGCACTGCGTAGAAACGGAAGCCCCCAAAATTTACAAAATGGCATTTTTTTCTTCGATTTTGTCGCACAATGATTTTTTTTTCCGTTTCGCCGTGCATTTTTGGGTAAAATGACTAATGTCACTGCAAAGTAGAATTGGCGATGCAAAAAATAAGCCATAATATGGATTTTTAGGTGGAAAATTGAAAGGGTTATGATTTTTAAAAGGTAAGGAGGAAAAAACGAAAGTGCAAAAACGGAAAAACCCTGAGTCTTTAAGGGGTTAAAGGAGAGGATTTGACTGATCAGAATTCTGAATTGCCTGGAGTTGTAGTCTTATTACAGCTGGATAGCAAAAATTTCAGACAACTTTTTCAAAATGCAGTTGCAACTGAAGACCTGGGTAGAGATCAGAAGAAAAATGATAAAGGCAGGGAAGATGGTAATGACAGCATGTGCTGTATAACTATTTTAACCCCTTGGTGCATGTATGGCACAGAAGCCTGGTACTTGGTGCACCATGCCGTACATGTACTTGTGCTGTGCAGTCTGTAAAGCGAAACTATCAGCAGCTGCCATGCGCAGTCAGTGACCGACATCAGCAATCTCGAAGTGCCGTAAGTGCTGCATATAATAGTGTGACGACAGATGCCCGATTGGCACCTCTGCAATGTATTTGCATGGTGTCTGCCTGTTTCCATGGCAGCTGAAAACCTTTAATAGTCCTTTGTGCCTGCCACAGGGTGATCCACTTATAGAGTTGGCCTTGGGCAGACGTTATGTGTCTTAAAGGGATACTCCAGTAGTTTACAACTTATCCCCTATCCACAGCGCATGTGTATCTCTGGTGCTTATAGACCCCAGAGCTCCATGCAGGGGGGAAGCTTGGGCCTCATTCTAGACATCGTGGGGGTCTCAGCAGTCAGATGCCCTACAATCAGACACTTAAAAGTACTGGAGTACCGCTTTTAAGTGCAACATGTACTGTCTTCTGCTTGTGATGTTTCTGACTGCTTATCTGACTGATAACACAAAGCTTACCATACCAGTTTTGCCACCATGTTCCTGTTTTATTATTATGAGAACGTACCCTGCTCAGCCTTTCACCACTGACAGGTAAAAAGGAATACATTTTTTTAAAACAATAGCAGCCGTCAAGGGGTGAGATATATTGGACAGGAAGTGATCAGTCTGTATAGTTCAGGTGTTGTAAGCAGGAAAAATAGACACATTTAAGCATCTGAGTGAGAGCGTCCCCGAAAATAAGGTCTTGTAGGGGACCCTACGACCTCTATACAGTGGCTAGTACCCCAGTTAGGGTTCTGGGGAGCAAAGCCTAGTCCATCTCGACCCATCTCATAAAAGAGCCACTGCAGTGGAAATAAAGAATTGCTGAGGGTAGAACATTAATAAGAATCAGATAAATGTCCATTAAAGGGTTACTTAAATCAACTGGTGCCAGAAAGTTAAACAGATTTGTAAATTACTTCTACTAAAAAAATCTTAATCCTTCCAGTACTTTTTAGCTGCTGAATACTACAGAGGAAATTCTTTTCTGTTTGGAACACAGAGCTCTCTGCTGACATCAAGAGCACAGTGCTCTCTGCTGACATCTCTGTCCATTTTAAGAGCTGTCCAGAGTAGGAGAAAACCCCTATAGAAAACATATGCTGCTCTGGACAGTTCCTAAAATTGACAGAGATGTCAGCAGAGAGCACTGTGATCGTGATGTCAGCAGAGAGCTCTGTATTTCAAAAAGAAAATAATTTCCTCTGTAGTATTCAGCAGCTAATATGTACTGGAAGGATTAAGATATTTTAATAGAAGTAATTTACAAATCTGTTTAACTTTCTACGAGAAAGGAAAAAAGGTGACTGGTTCTCTAGGTCTATGGGGATTACTATAGTGATGTCCTGGTGAGATTGGGTGGTGGAGTGGTAGGGTGTGTCTGTATATATGGGATGATGGTTATGGTAGAGTGTTATATATTGTGAATGTGATATGTATGGTAATGAATGTACTAGAGTGTATGGCGGTGAATGAGATGCGGTGAAAATGTATGACAGTGTGTGTGAGTGTGTGTGTGTATGATGTGTGTATGGCTGAGACGTGTATGTTAGTGTAGCTGTGATGGATGAATGTGAAGAGGACAAAGAGAAAGAAGGAAAAGTGGAATGGTTTGTACTTGGATGCTTAAACAATTTATTTGTTATAAAATGACCTACAATATATGGAAAAAAGTGCTGGGCCCTAGCACTTATGTTTTCCAATACACAATAAAAAATAATAATAATCAATAAAAAACAAATTACCGTATTTATTGGCGTATAACACGCACTTTTTAGGCTAAAATTTTTAGCCTAAAGTCTATGTGCGTGTTATACGCCGATACCGCCCCAGGAAAGGCAGGGGGAGAGAGGCCGTCGCTGCCCGCTTCTCTCCCCCTGCCTTCCCTGGGGTCTAGAGCCCTGCTGCCGGCCCTTCTCACCCCCTGACTATCGACGCCGTTCTGTCCCCCTGACTATTGGTACCGGCGCCGATAGCCAGGGGGAGAGAAGGGGCAGCGGCACCCATTGCCGGCACCGCTGCCCCATTGCCTCCCCCCATCCCCGGTGGCATAATTACCTGGGTCGGGTCCGCGCTGCTCCAGGCCTCCGGCGTGCGTCCCCTTCGTCGTTGCTATGCGCTGCACGGAGTGGCGCATGACGTCAGTGCGCCGCGCCGTGCATAGCAACGACGCAGGGGACGCACGCCGGAGGCCTGGAGCAGCGCGGACCCGACCCAGGTAATTATGCCACCGGGGATGGGGGGAGGCAACGGGGCAGCGGCGCCGGCAATGGGGTGCCGGCACCGATAGTCAGGGGGACAGAACGGGCAGCGGCGCTGATAACCAGCGGGAGAGAAGGGCTGGCAGCAGGGCTCTAGACCCCAGGAAAGGCAGGGGGAGAGAAGCGGGCAGCGACGGCCTCTCTCCCCCTGCCTTTCCTGGGGATGTATCGGGGTATACACGCGCACACACGCACCCTCATTTTACCATGAATATTCGGGTAAAAACCTTTTTTTACCCAAATATCCTTGGTAAAATGAGGGTGCGTGTTATAGGCCGGTGCGTGGTATACCCCGATAAATACGGTAATATATATAGTACTACACTGATAATACCAAGTCAAATAATTATACCATATAGTCAGTATTCAATAGCCATAAAGTCAATAGTTCAAAGCACTGGACAGAAGCTCTGCTTCTCAAGTAACTGATGTTAATATTCACGTATATTGTCCAGTATGTCCCACTGGACCATGTACCCAATTGGCCAATGCACAGTGTCGGTGCTGCGACCGAAAAGAAGTTAGTAAGTTATCCACGGTACTGCGACCGTACTTATGCAGTGTCTCTAATGCACAGGTGAAAGAAACAATCAATTGTAAAGTGAAACAAAGTTATGGATATAGCGGTACTGCGACCGTGGGGACAATCTCGTCCCGTAGAAACAATGTATCCGATAAAGCAATATTGCGGCTGTGATATGAGAAGGATACACGCCTGTAGTAGTATAGCTGTTGGCGGTGCTGCGACCGCGCTGGATACACCAGAGCGGGAAAGCCGCAGGATGTGCTGCAGTCCCGTGGTGGGAGAGACAGAGGAGGCTCCAACAGCTATACTACTACAGGCGTGTATCCTCATATCACAGCCGCAATATTGCTTTATCGGATACATTGTTTCTACGGGACGAGATTGTCCCCACGGTCGCAGTACCGCTATATCCATAACTTTGTTTCACTTTACAATTGATTGTTTCTTTCACCTTTGCATTGGAGACACTGCATAAGTACGGTCGCAGTACCGTGGATAACTTACTAACTTCTTTTCGGTCGCAGCACCGACACTGTGCATTGGCCAATTGGGTACATGGTCCAGTGTGACATACTGGACAATATACGTGAATATTAACATCAGTTACTTGAGAAGCAGAGCTTCTGTCCAGTGCTTTGAACTATTGACTTTATGGCTATTGAATACTGACTCTATGGTATAATTATTTGACTTGGTATTATCAGTGTAGTACTATATATATTAATTTGTTTTTTATTGGTTATTTTTTATTGTGTATTGGAAAACATAAGTGCTAGGGCCCAGCACTTTTTTCCATATATTGTAGGTCATTTTATAACAAATAAATTGTTTAAGCATCCAAGTACAAACCATTCCACTTTTCCTTCTTTCTCTCTCCTTTTTTTCTCTTTGTCCTCTTCACATTCACCCCTCACACCTAACCTCTATCACAGCTACACTAACATACACGTCTCAGCCATACACACATCATACACTGTCATACATTTTCAACGCCATACACTCTAGTACATTCATTACCATACATATCACATTCTCAATATATAACACTCTACCATAACCATCATCCCATATATACAGACACACCCTACCACTCCACCACCCAATCTCACCAGTAAATCACTATAGTAATCCCCATAGACCTAGAGAACCAGTCACCTTTTTTCCTTTATCGTACTAATTGCCATTTGGGTATATAGGAGATTATACCTTGATTGAAGTTCTCGGTCACCACAAACAGAGTACATCTCACAAACCTATTTTTTCTGTCACCAGTTGATTTAAAAAAAAAAAAAAATGTAAAAAGTTTTCTACCGGAGTACCCCTTTAACCCCTTAAGGACCAGGCCATTTTACACCTTAAGGACCAGAGAGTTTTTTGCAATTCTGACCACTGTCACTTTAAACATTAATAACTCCGGAATGCTTTTAGTTATCATTCTGATTCCGAGATTGTTTTTTCGTGACATATTCTACTTTAACTTAGTGGTAACATTTTATGGTAACTTGCATCCTTTCTTGGTGAAAAATCCCAAAATTTGATGAAAAAAATGAAAATTTTGCATTTTTCTAACTTTGAAGCTCTCTGCTTGTAAGGAAAATGGATATTCAAAATAAAACATTTTTGGGTTCACATATACAATATGTCTAATTTATGTTTGCATCATAAAATTTATGAGTTTTTAGTTTTGGAAGACACCAGAGGGCTTCAAAGTTCAACAGCAATTTGGAAATTTTTCACAAAATTTTCAAACTCGCTATTTTTCATGGACCAGTTCAGGTTTGAAATGGATTTGAAGGGTCTTCATATTAGAAATACCCCATAAATGACCCCATTATAAAAACTACACCCCCCAAAGTATTCAAAATGACATTCAATAAGTGTATTAACCCTTTAGGTGTTTCACAGGAATAGCAGAAAAGTGAAGGAGAAAATTCACAATCTTAATTTTTTACACTCGCATGTTCTTGTAGACCCAATTTTTGAATTTTTGCAATTGGTAGAAAGGAGAAAATTTTTACTTGTGTTTGTAGCCCAATTTCTCTCGAGTAAGCACATACCTCATATGTCTATGTTAATTGTTCGGCGGGCGCAGTAGAAGGCTCAGAAGGGAAGGAGCGACAAATGGTTTTTGGGGGGCATGTCACCTTTAGGAAGCCCCTATGGTGCCAGGACAGCAAAAAAAAAACACATGGCATACCATTTTGGAAACTAGACCCCCTCGGGGAACAAAACAAGGGGTAAAGTGAACCTTAATACCCCACAGGTGATTCACGACTTTTGCATATGTAAAAAAAAAAAAAATGTTTTACCTAAAATGCTTGGTTTCCCAAAAATTTTACATTTTTAAAAAGGATAATAGCAGAAAATACCCCCCAAAATTTGAAGCCCAATTTCTCCCGATTCAGAAAACACCCCATATGGGGGTGAAAAGTGCTCTGCTGGCGCACTACAGGTCTCAGAAGAGAAGGAGTCACATTTGGCTTTTTGAAAGCAAATTTTGCTCTGGGGGCATGCCGCATTTAGGAAGCCCCTATGGTGCCAGAACAGCAAAAAAAAAAAACACATGGCATACCATTTTGGAAACTAGACCCCTCGGGGAACGTAACAAGGGGTAATGTGAACCTTAATACCCTACAGGTGTTTCACGACTTTTGCATATGTAAAAAAAACAAACATTTTTTTTAACCTAAAATGCTTGGTTTCCCAAAATGTTTACATTTTTTAAAAGGGTAATAGCAGAAAATACCCCCCCAAAATTTGTAACACAATTTCTCCCGAGTATGGCGATACCCCATATGTGGCCCTAAACTGTTGCCTTGAAATACGACAGGGCTCCAAAGTGAGAGTGCCATGCGCATTTGAGGCCTAAATTAGGGACTTGCATAGGGGTATTCTACGCCAGTGATTCCCAAACAGGGTGCCTCCAGCTGTTGTAAAAGTCCCAGCATGCTTGGACAGTCAACGGCTGTCCGGCAATACTGGGAGTTGTTGTGGAGGCTCCGTTTTGGAAACAGTGGCGTACCAGACGTTTTTCATTTTTATTGGGGAGGGGGGGTTGTATAGGGGTATGCGTATATGTAGTGTTTTTTACTTTTTATTTTATTGTGTGTTATAATGTAGTGTTTTTAGGGTACAGTCGCACGGGCGGGGGTTCACAGTAGTTTCTCGCTGGCAGTTTGAGCTGCAGCAGAAAATTTGCCGCAGCTCAAACTTGCAGCCGGATACTTACTGTAATCCTCCGCCCATGTGAGTGTACCCTGTACATTCACATTGGGGGGGGGGGGGGGGGGGACATCCAGCTGTTGCAAAACTACAACTCCCAGCATGTACGGTCTATCAGTGCATGCTGGGAGTTGTAGTTTTGGAACAGCTGGAGGCACACTGGTTGTGAAACACCAAGTTTGGCAACAAACGCAGTGTTTTGCAACCAGTGTGCCTTCAGCTGTTGCAAAAGCTACAACCCCCAGCATGTACGGACAGCGAGAGGGCATGCTGGTTGTTGTAGTTATGCAACAGCGGAAGGCATACTACTTTGGCTGGGGATTGTAGTTATGCAACAGCTGAAGACACACTGGTTTGCTACTTAACTCAGTGTGCCTTCAGCTGTTGCAAAACTACAACTCTCAGCAGTCACCGACAGCCAACAGGCATGCTGGGAGTTGTAGTTATGCAACCAGCAGATGCATCACTACAACTCCCAGCATGCACTTTAGCTGTTTGTGCAAGCTGGGAGTTGTAGTTACACAACAGCTGAAGGTACACTTTTCCATAGAAAGAATGTGCCTCCAGCTGTTGCAAAACCATAAGTCCCAGCATGCCCATAAGGGAATGCTGGGAGTTGTGGTGGTCTGCCTCCTCCTGTTGCATAACTACAGCTCCCAGCATGCCCTTTTTGCATGCTGGGAGCTGTTGCTAAGCAACAGCAGGAGGCTGTCACTCACCTCCTGCTGCTGCTGCTGATCGACGCTGCAGGTCAGTCCCGACGCCGCCGCTCCTGGGGCCCTGATCCCAACATTAACGCCGGGGATCGGGGTCCCCAGCACCCGGGGTGCACGTCCCGCACCCGCTCACGTCCTTCGGAAGAGGGGCGGAGCGGGTGCGGGAGTGACACCCGCAGCAGGCGCCCTGATTGGTCGGCCGACGAATCAGGGCGATCGTGAAGTGTTACCAGTGCTACCTCACCCCTGCAGGCTCTGGCTGTTCGGGGCCGTCTCTGACGGCCCCGATCAGCCAGTAATTCCGGGTCACTGGAGACCCGATTGACCCGGAATCGCCGCAGATCGCTGGACTGAATTGTCCAGCGATCTGCGGCCATCGCCGACATGGGGTGGGGTATTATGACCCCCCTGGGCGATATGCCGCGATGCCTGCTGAACAATTTCAGCAGGCATCGGGCACTGGCTCCCCTCCGGCTAGCGGCGGGGGACCGGGAATGGACAGGACGTACTCCTACGTCCTCGGTCCTTAAGGACTCGGAAACGGGGGCGTAGGAGTACGTCCCAAGTCCTTAAGGGGTTAAAGCCGATCGGAGAGGACCAAAACATCAACTACTGTACTACCTAGAAGATGGAGCCCAAACACAACCAAACTGAACAGAAACCTTTTCCCTGCAGCGCCCCTAGAGACAGAAATGCATATTGCTCGTCTTCATGAACAGCATTCTCCATATTTGAATTGTATTCCAGGATATGCTTGTGAGACTGGAGAACGTACAAAGATTCTCAGATGTCTTTCATAAAGGTTTTTATGTTATATAGTTTGAATACTATTAAAAAACAATTATTTTCAATTTACCGTATCCAGAAAAAAAAAATCCAAAAAAAGGCTGGTGAAAACCTAAATAAAACATTTTTTTCCCCATTTTATTCTTTTTTTTTTTTCCTGGCCTTCCCATCTTTGTACCTTGCTGAAGACCACGTACATCCCTTGTTTTCCTGCTGAGAGGTCCGCATTAAAAAACCTGCAAGTGAAAACAGGTGAAGTGAAGCTGCAGGTCACGAGCAACTGGCTAAATACTAAACACTATGTGGGAGATTCTCAAAGAATTTTGCGCCCAAAAAAATTAATTTTGTGCCATGGTTTACACTATTTGTCAGTTTTGTAAAAGTGGGTGTGTCCATGTATATTGGGGGAGATTCTCAAAAACTACTGTCATTTCTGTTCCAGCGATATTATTCATAGTTACATAGTTAGTACGGTCGAAAAAAGACATATATCCATCAAGTTCAACCAGGGAATTGAAGGGTAGGAGTGTGGCACGATATTGGGGAAGGGATGGGATTTTATATTCACACCTTTTTTTTTTTTTTCCTCCTCTTTTGGTCTTTTGTGCTGCTTTGAGAGTGTGAAAATTCATTTTTGCACCACTGTTTTTTTTTGCGGCAACAAATTTTTTTTGTTGCAGCCATATTGGATTTTTTTTGCGCCAAATTAATTTAACATATTTTCAAAGCAGCACAAAAGACCTTTGAAAATTTTGGAGCAAAAAGTATCAACCACATTTTCAAAGCTCTGTGCCGCGCCTTACACTGTTCACGTCAGTTTTTTAAAAGTGGGCGTGTCCACGTATAATGTCTGCTTTACATGATATTTTCAAAGGGGTGAGAGTCCAGTTAACATCAAAAATTTCACACCAGCTTTTTGAAATCACAGAAATGGTTGTAGTTTTATAGGTTTTTTTGTTAGTTTTTTGGGAAAAGGTGTTATTTAAGTAATTATTAAAAAATAAATAATTGTTATTGAAAAATTTTATTTAAAAAATATATAGTTAAAAAAAAAATCTTGGTCACTGCACCTGCACTCGCATTTAAGCTCAGAAATGTTTTATTTATACAGTTATCGCTTGTCTGGGCATTAGTAGCCATGGAATATTTTGTTAAATGTTTCCGCCAGAATTTTCTGGGATGTAAAATGTGGCGCAAAAATTGGCGATTTTGGCACCAAACTAGGAAATTTTGGCGCAAAAATCCAATATGGCTTTAACAAAAAATAAATGCAATGAAAGTGAATTTTCAAATGTTTTCATATTTTCAAAGCAGCACAAGAGACCTTTGAAAATGTGAGGAGAAAAAAAAAAAAGGTACAAATAATATCACTGAAACAGAAATTACAGCAGTTTTTGAGAATCTCCCCCACTGTGTTCTGCCGTTTACTAGAGTGTCATAGGGCTCTGGGTTCATGCAGGGCCGCCATCAGGAATTTTGGGGTTCCATACAGCTGCAGTATGGTTTTGGCCGACTCCTTACATGACAGTGTGCTCAGCCTATCACTGGCCGAGGCTGACATCGCTGCGGCCGGTGATGCGCTGACGGCTCTGACGTTCCCGTCCCCAGGAAGCAGCAAGATGCTTGCAGCGGAGGACCATGAGGCCGATACAGGAGCACTGGGGGAACGTAGGAAGGTGAGTTAAAGTTTAGTTTGTTATTTTTGCAGCCCGGGCACAGGAATATGTAAAATTCATGCAGTACAGATGTCCTTTAAGATCGAAGGTAAAATCTTGGTTGATGTCTATGTAAATCGCATGGATGTCCGATTAATCGCACACGATTTTTTTGTACGCATGCGCAGTAGACTTCAAAACACATACACTTCAAGTATATAAAACTTTATTGCCATTGGCATACATATTAATTTTAAAAACAGGATCAGATTTTTAATGAAAATTGGATGGAATTTGCATGCGATTTTAAAATCGGATAGCAAAAAAATTTTTACATACGATTGTATAGGATTTTTTGCAATCCGATTTTACGGTCCGATAATCGGATGGTTAAATCGTGATGTGAACCTAGCCTGAGTAGATAGTGTAAGGAGGAAGAGAACTGTTCTTACACTTTACTGACCTGCACTGCAGCCCCAGGATCTCCTGCACCATGTTTCTTTGGGTGTGAAAGCTGGAAGAGGATCAGCATAAAACCTCCCCTCCACACTTCTGTCCATCTCCTTCTATTGACATTCCAGCAAAGAGCAGTCTGACAGGGGGCGTGCAGCACTTCCTCAGTGGAGCACCCAGTCGACATGAAGGTAGAGGGATGCTGTCATTAGGGGAGAGAAGCTGCAGATGGTCACTTTTGTCTCCGCCTCTTCTTGACACTTGTCTCCTTCTGTCTTGTCACTTGTCTCCTCTTCCTCTTTGTTGAGCAGGCCAGGCCCCAGTGATGCTCTTTTCCCAGGCAGCCATGGTGGCTGCAGTAACTGCCTGGACAAATGACCTCCCTCCAGCTCCTCTGTGGTGGATAGCTCAGCAGACCCCCCCCCATCTTAATTTTTATCTGGGCCCTAATGGCAGCTCTGCCTATAGGTACAGAAACAGGGGACCCCTGTTTAAATAAGTCTATTACTTCTGTGCTGGGGCTGCTGCAGGGGGTGAAGCGGGGGCCTGGTGCCCTATGTGAATACTGGCTGTATGTGCGGACTCTATGGGGGGGGGGGTTCCAGCTTTATACAATCATAGCTTATCTCACACACTGAACTGCTATGGGCTGTGTGTAGCAGAGTGAGGGAGGAAGTTCTCCCCTGTATGGCTTCAGATGATGTCACACCTGCTGGGGAACGCCCCTTCTCAGTCTGTGAACCTGAACAAGAGCAGAAAATACAGAGCAATATTTAGGTAGAAAACTAAAAAATAATAAAATTAAAGGCAGGGTGGTTTATCATGATGGGGCAGTGAACTGGGAGGATTATAACATTTATCAAGTTAATGAGAGGTATTCTTTAACCCCTTCCCGACCCATGACATACATGTTTGTCATGACCGGGAAGGTTTTCGCGACCTATGACGTACATGTACGTCATGCAGATACTGGCCGCTACATGCGGCATCCTGCCACGCCTGGTAAGCCAGCCATCTTGCCTCAGGATCTAGGGGGGTTTCATCACCTCCCCTCACAGCGATCGCTTCTATCTGATGGCAGCATTTTACTCCTGAGCAGCGGTGTGTGTGTCCCCCAATCAAGGAGATCAAGACACACACAATACTCTGCTAGCAGTCTCCAGTGTCCCATACCTGTTCCCCTTACCCCGGTGTCCCTTACCCGTACCGAGCTGCCGATGCTGTGCCCACCTGCATGCTTCACTTCTGGGTGAAGCAAGAGTAATAATTAGTATTATTATTTTATTTTTTTGTAAAGGAGCTGTTTAGTTGTACAACAACTCTCCCTGGAGTCCTAAACTTGTTACTGCATCTTTTGTGCACTAGACACTAGGGGGAGTTGTTGTACAGAAGTAAAAATAGAGAGCACTGTGGTCAGACAGAAAAGAAATTCAAAAAGAAAATAATTTCCTCTGTAGTATACAGCCCCTAATAAGTACTGGAAGGATTAAGAATTTTTAACAGTAGCAATTTACAAATTTGTTTAACTTTCTGGCACCACTTGATTTAAAAAAAAAAAAAAGAAAAGTTTTCCACTGTAGTACCCCTTTAAAGCGCAACTGTCATGGAAATTATACCCCCCAGACTAATAACATGATAGTATAGATGATGATACATGTAATGAAGCTATACTTTTGTCTGCTGTTTATCACTCTTTATCAGCAGGAAAATAGTTTTATCGTGCGGTCAGCAACAGTCGGATAGGCGTGGCTGGGGATTGTAATGCCCCACCTCCGCCACGCCTATCCCCTGTAAGTGAGCGCTGGACCACTGTGTTATTGACACACAGATCCCCACCTCCCGATGTCCATGATGTGCGGGCCGGCATGACTCCACTGAGCCTATACATATTATCTGCACCTTTATGTTATTATAATATATACATATGTATATATATATACAGTGCCCGTACTCCTCTTCTTTCTTCTCATGGTGCCGGAGACACGCTGCTTCTGCTTTCACTATAGGCAGTGAGCTCGCTCCCTGCCTCTAGCACTGCGCAGGCGCACTGAGCTGGCGGAAGACAACGGGAGTGAGCTCACTGCCTATAGTGAAAGCAGAAGCAGCGCGTCTCCGGCACCATGAGAAGAAAGAAGAGGAGTACGGGCACTGTATTTCATATAACATAAAGGTGCACATTATATGTATAGGCTCAGTGGAGGCCCGCACATCATGGACATCAGGGGGTGGGGACCTGTGTGTCAATCACACAGTGGTCCAGCGCTCACTTACAGGGGATAGGCGTGGCGGAGGTGGGGCATTACGATCCCCAGCCACGCCTATCCGTCTGTTGCTGACCGCACAATAAAACTATTTTCCTGCTGATAAAGAGTGATAAACAGCAGCCAAAAGTACAGCTGCATTACACGTATCATCATCTATACTGTCATATTATTTGTCTGAGGGGTATAATTTCCATGACAGTTGCGCTTTAAGGACATTGGGGGGAGTTTTATCAAAACCTGTGCAGAGGAAAAGTTGACCAGTTGCCATAGCAACCAATCTGATTGCTTTTTATTAGCCTTTTTAAAAATGAAAGAAGCAATCTAGTTGGTTGTAAATGTACATCCTAGTGCCTCAATACTTAAAGGGGTACTCCGCTGCTCAGCGTTTTGAACAAACTGTTCCATCCGCGGGAGCTGGCGCTGGCAGCTCGTGACATCATAGCACCGCCCCCTCAATGCAAGTCTATGGGAGGGGGCGTGACGGCCCCATGGCTGCTTTAGGGTTATAAAAAGCATGCATTTTGGTTACAAATGTCATGAACAGGGGGCAGGAAGAAGTGAGCTCTAAGCTGTCCCTAAGACCACACTCCCTGCCTACTTGCCCATCCACCCTAAACAATAGATCGACAACTTGGAGCCGGTCCCTTCTTCGTGTTAAAGTGCATGGGCGTCGAAGTCAACAAAACAAACGGAACTGTACAAAGTCGGGGAACAAGTCAGGAACATAATGGGAATACAATAACCAACAAACAGATATATAAATACAAACAAGGCAGGAAATAGCATACTAACAAGTCAGGAAATCAAGAGCACTGTTCACAATGGACTCAGACACTAGACACCCCACACCAAACATGAGGGGTCATCAATACCAAAGCCAAAAAGGCTGCAAACTAGAGGGCACTCTCCACCGAGTGATCATGATGCTAGCCTAGGAGGAAACAAAAATCCAAAATACATGATTACAGAAACAAGACTAACTCTTGGAAGGAAGGGAGGGAGTGTTGATGCCTCAATATAACACTGCCCCTTTAATTGAGAAAGTGCAAATGTGGGCTAGGTATATTGACAACATTGTATTTATTTGAAAAGGATCAAGTCAGGAATTGGAGTCATTTATGGATGCGTTGAATACGAACCAACTGAACATCAAACTCACATACAAGGCTGGCAGGCACCATATGGACTTCCTGGATATCTCTTTTGATGTGGACGACATTGGATATGTACAAACAGATCTGTTCAGTAAAAACGATTGCCACCAACTCCCTGCTCCATGCCCATTCCTCTCACCCCCAAAATCTCATCAAGGGTATACCCATGGGCCAATTTTTGAATCTTAAACGCATTTGCTCCACAGAGGCGGCTTTTGAACATCAGGCGGCTGAATTGTGGATGAGATTCTCCGAGAGAGGTTATAAAGACAGCTGGATCAGACGGGCCTACTTGAGGGCTAAACATACCACTAGAGGAAATCTTCTTCAAGGAAAATCATCCAATAAGAAGGATATTCAGGTAAGACTGATTATGTCTTATCATGCTCAAGTACCCCAAGTCAGAGATATCTTATCGCAAAATTGGAACATCCTTCTAGCCGATCCAGTTTTGGGCCTATATTTACCTCAGAGACCATCTTTAACATTTAAGAAGTCCTAATTTGCGAGACATGCTGGTCCATAGCTATCACAGAAGTCCGAGACCTGAAAGAATTTTTGGAGCCTCTAAACCAAAGTGGGGTAGTGCTCCATGTGGCCGCTGTGTAGCTTGCCCTAACGTGTCAAGACACAGAATTTTATAATCATGACCAAAGCCGTGCCTTTCAGATTCGGCATTGCATTTCTTGCAATACAATTGGGGTTATTTACCACTTGACCTGTGCCTGTAATTCCATCTATATAGGCATGACAAGTAGAGAACTGAAGAAACGTGTCAGAGAACATGTCCTGGGAGTGATTGCCGCAAGACATGAGAACGACCCCTCATGTTTGACGACCATCCCGCGTCACTTCAAAATTTTTTCACAACTGTGATCCTAGTTCCCTTCAGGTGAGAGGCATTATTCCTGGTATACGAGGGGGGAACTGGAAGACGAAATTAGCTCAGTTGGAGACAAGATGGATCTACAGGTTGAAGACTCTTCAACCGAAGGGTCTAAATAACCATGCGAGCTTTGCCCCGTTCATATAAGCGCATATACTTATAGTAGCACGTTATCCTGATTTTTTTGTCTTTTACCACCTTTTCTGGTGGGTTGTTTTTAACCTTGTTTTTAATTTCTTTCTTTCTTCTCACCTTTTTTCTTTTTTAGGTTTACAAGTCTCCATCCCTGCTGATTTCATCCTCCTTAGCCTCCCCTGCCATGCAGTTCACCTTTCGCCTACTCCATATGTATTCATGTATTTATGCTCTTTGCACTATGCACTTTATATGTATGTGTATGTATACACATACACATTTCTCTTTTTTCAAATTTGCTGGTCCTTGCCATGTATACACCCACCTGCTAGTTTTTCATTTTAGTTCCCCCCCCCCTTTTTTTTTTTTTTAGCCTTTTTTAGTGTGTCACTTGGTTCTACACCTTTGTTATTAAGCATTTTGCCCCTTCATTGCTGCTACACATAGGCACTTTTTTGTCTTCTGACATTTCTCTTTTTATGCTGCAACTTACTATTTTGGTTGTTTTTTTTTTTGCATTTACTTTCACATTTATCACTTGTATCTTTATTGAAGGTATGATTAGTGTTTTGTAAATAAGTGAATTCATTATTAATATTAATTATTAATATTATTGCCATCTTTTCATTTATTATATTTTATATTCTTTATTTTTATTATTTTTTTATATTTTTCATTATCCACACATCAACACTGCTTGCACGTGACTAATCTACGTGTTTTTGTTGTGCAACCTTTTCCCAGACACATGGGGTTATCTGTCATTATATTGGTGTAATACTTACCTATTTTATATGTGCACTTCCCTTCTCTTGCACCTTTTTTCACTTATCACTATATTCCTTTTTCTCCTTTATTATTTTTCATTTACTCACCTTTTGCACCATTATTTATTTTGCGTTTGTTTTGCACACTTTTTGGGCACTTAATGTTTTGTGTTGTCTGTCATGTATGTCCATGTCGGCCGACCACCAGGGTTACCTTACCCTGTGTAGCAGATGTCACCATCGCTGCGCAAATTCAGCCGCTACTCAGTGATAATCTGGGGAGGTTCAGCATGTGCCGCTGCCCTCCAGGTTATTGCTGTGTGCGCATGCGCCTTCCCAGGGACTTGGAGGTGAACGCCTCCCTGTCCCATCTTACTTACCTTACGACGTTCTGTGCGCGTGCGCACCTTTGGACATTGCAGGGGGCGGCGGCTTCAGCCTCCTCCTTGCGATGTCTTTGAGTGACGCGTAACCAGCCCCGATCATGTGACTACCCGAGCATGACGCGGGATCACATGACCGGGGCGAAGTAATCACCATAGGGGGCGGCACTATATGCCTCCTCCTTGTTGATGCACTATCTGTTTTGTGACTAGTGAGATCATGTGATTCCCTGTGTGTTATGCAGGATCACATGGTCGTCACTCTAGTCACATGATTGGGCGGAGTTAGACAGCTTACATTGGTTTGACTAGGGGTTATTAGGACACACAGTGATGACAAAGTGACGCATTCTGTGATGTCACTATCACTACACAGGTGGTGTTCATCTAAGGTAGGAGTAATTTGTGTGTGAACACCTTAATAGGTGGGCGGTCCATGGTTAGGATTGGCTAACGGAGGCATCAGTCTAGCCACATCAGGCATTTCATTGGATGAGAGATAGTTCATATACCCATCAGGCAGGGGCATTAGACACGCCCCCTGATGAAGCACAGGCGAAACGTACGTTGGGGTAGGAGCTGGCAGGTGTGTGTCTGCATGGCAGGAGGACCTTTTGTGTGGTTTGCCTAACATTTGTTAGCGCTCCATGTTTTTTCACAGGTTATATCATTACTTTTGTGGTATATTGGTTTCACTTCTTGAAATGTAAGATTATTTATTCTTTAACTACCCTTGTCAACCAGTCCCACATGTTTTGTACTATTAAGATACCGTGCTCATTCTCCCTGTATATTATGTACTCCATGTATTGACTTCCATCCTGCCGTCTCCCATCTTCTGCGGTTGTGACTCTAGTGCCGTATTTTATTCCTTCCCATTTTAATGCGTCATTTTTTTGCATATATGTTAATAAATCGTATTTATATATTTAACACAGTTTGGTTCTGTTTTGTTGGTGGATATATGTAATGTGGACCAGCTGTGGCTGTTAGCCACTTTCTGGTTTCTTTTGGTATAATAACACTAGGAAGGTAGGCTACGGATGACAGATGGAAGATGAACCAGGCAGGTGCCCCCCTAGACCCCACACATTACGTTGCCCATCGGTAACTTCCTCAGGGAACACCCCTGAGGAAGTTGCTGCTGGGCAACGTAATGCATGGGGTCTAGGGGGGCACCTGCCTGGTTCATCTTCCATCTGCCGTCCGTAGCCTACCTTCCTAGTGTTATATTGAGGCACAACACAGGTTTTATATCCATTGTTGTCCTGAGGGAGGATTGTTGTTATATTACATTACTTGATTATCTATAGAATAGACCACTGTGACTGGTGTTATACATTATTGGGATAAAGCGGGTGCCCTGGGAAGGGTATTGACCAACCCCCCCCCCCCCCCCCCCCCCCCGTTTGTGTACTGACCTTTTTTGGGGCCTTCTTGATGTTTTTAAGTGTTTTGTCTGCTGTAATAATTTTGTAATTGAATAATAAACAGTTTTTGTGTATCTACTACTAGGGCGTGCGCTGTATTGTGTATTTCCTTTTTCTTTATTGTATTGTATGTGCTGTCATACACATAGTGACACCCCTGGAGTAATAGTGTAGTTGGAATAGGATTGTAGCTGAGCCCACAAGTTCCATTTTATAGATTGAATGTGTGCAAGGCATCATGAAATCTGAGGATTACCAACGGATTTTGGGTCGCACTGTACAGCCCAGGTGTCGGAAAGCTGGGTTTGCGTCCGAGATCTTGGGTCTTCCAGCAGGACAATGACCCCAAACATACATAAAAAAGCCCCCAGAAATGGATGGCAACAAAGCGCTGGAGAGTTCTGAAGTGGCCAGCAATGAGTCCAGATCTAAATCCCATTGAACACCTGTGGAGACATCTTAAAATTTTGGGAAAAGGCGCCTTCCAATAAGACCTGGAGGGTTACAATAACGTCCCTATCTTAAAGAAGATATGCGGCCCGGGCTGCAAAAACTAAAAAAAATAAATCACCTTCCTACGTTCCCCCGGTATCGGCGTCCTGTTCCACCCCTGCTGCTCAGCTTCATGGTTCTTAGGCTTGACACGTCACACTTCGGTCAGCGTATTGCCGGCCACAGCGATTTACTGCCTTGGCCAGTGATAGGCTGAGCTTACTGTCACGTAAGGAGCTGGCTCGAGTTCCTTACATGACAGTAAGCTCAGCCTATCACTGGCCAAGGCAGTACATCGCTGTGGCCGGCGATACGCTGACCGAAGTGTGACGTGTCAAGCCAAAGAAGCAGGAAGCAGAGCAGCAGGGGTGGAACGGGATGCCGATACCGGGGGAACGTAGGAAGGTGAGTAAATTATTTTTTTTGTTTTTGCAGCCCAGGCACAGGGGGACATAAAAGTTTTCTACTGCATATCTTCTTTATTAGGCTAAGTTCAGACTACGGAATTTCCGCCTGCAATTCCGCTTTGAAATTGCAAGCGGAAATTCCGCTTGGCAAAATGTACTGTATAGAGAATGGGTTTCCGTTCACAAATTCACACTGCGGAATTTGTGAAGCGGAATTTGTGAACGGAAAATCCACTTGGAAATTTCCACCTGAAGAATGGCGGTGCTCTTTCTTCAGGCGGAAATCTGCGTGGAATACATTGCAGTCTATTGGAGACTGCAGTGTCCGTGCGGTCCTAGCGCCGACTGATTCAGTCACGCTGGCCGCACTTGGAATCTCCAGGCGGAAATTTTCTGCCCGGAGATTCCGTAGTCTAAACCTAGCCTTATAGGGATGTTCGAGTAACCCCCTCCAGGCCTTATAGGGATGTTCGTCTTTTCACAACAGCAATTTTAAGATCTCTCCACAGGTGTTCAGGTGAAGAGTAGCACAAACAATTCAGTGATCGTAAATGCGCCACTGCCAGCAGGATAAGGCTTCTTTCGCATTTCCGTTAGGACACAGCCGTGTAATGCCGTTGGAGGAGCCCAGGGGAATAGCAGAAGAAAAAGTACTGCTTGCGACGTCTTTTTCTCCCACTACAAAATAACGGCGCCCAAAGGATCCCATTATAGTAAATGCGATCCATCGGGACCCGTTATTGCCCGTTGTGCCTCATCCGGTAACGGCTGTTAAAGGCTGAAGAAAAAAAATATATATAAAAAGAGCTTAACTACCGTTTTAGCAAGTGGCAATACGGCAGCGTGAAAGTAGCCTAACTAAGCCGTGTAAAGAAAAGGTGGCGATTTGCGAGACTGGCGCGCCTATAAGAAATGGGGTCACCGGTCTCAAAGTAGACAGGGTCAAGAGAATGGAAATTTTGCCCGGATCCTGCTTGTCGCAGCCTCTCTTTGATCCCAATGGGATTTTGTTGCATAGTTCATACATGTTCCGTAGCGGAACTTCCCACAAGGAATTAGATTTTGCTGAAAGTTTGAAAACAGAAGTCTTTTTTCAACTGCACCAGACATAAGCGTGGATTTTTGGCCAGCGAAGATCCTCTGTGGAATTTCATTGCTAAATGTTCATAGTGTAAACCTATCCTAACATGTTTCACCATCCTGTATAATCTGGGGGGAGCTCTGACTGGCAGAATAAAAGATAAAAGGCTCCCTGAAGTGATTGGTGTCTGAGCTGCAGTACCAAACACAACCACACAAGTAAGGAGGGCGCTTTATACTCTTTCAGTAATCTTATGCTCATGCATGGCTTCCATCGCTCTCTCATGTAGGACACATTGCAGACAATCTGCCATATTGTAGCCCAGTGGACGATATGCTGAGCGCCATTTCCGTGGCTGTCCCGCCGCTCGGATCCCGGGAGCCGCTTCATTACCTCCCCAGTCAGATGATGAGCTGACGCCTCTCCCGCTGTTCGGACTCGGCCGAGGGCGTCCTGTGATTGGACGCTGCGGGTCACGTGTGGCGGCGGACAGCTGGCTGCGGCTGATCGCGGTCGGTGCTACCGCTCGTGTGCCGGGGCCGTGGTGCTCGGCCTCCGCCTCTAGTTCTCCGCCGCAGCATGGGAGACAAGAAAAGCCCGACAAGGTGAGGCGAGGGGCTGCCGTGCAGAGGACGGGGGAGCGCCCGAGGCCTTGTGTGGGCTCCCTGTAGACATGTCTCACGCTTCTCTCTTCTCCTCCAGGCCGAAGCGGCAGCCGAAGCCGTCGTCAGACGAGGGGTACTGGGACTGCAGCGTGTGCACCTTCAAGAACAGCGCCGAGGCCTTCAAGTGCCTGATGTGTGATGTGCGCAAGGGGACGTCCACCCGGTAAGAGCCCTGCGGGGAACAATGCCGCCGCTGCTCACATGGGCCGGTACACGAGCGGGCACTACGAGGCCAGAGCATGGGGGGTCCCTGTGGGGGCGGCTATAAAAGCCATAGCGGACTGTGCTCCAGGGTCTAACCCCTCCAGGACGGGAAGTAGCTGGCTCTCCTCCACCATGGTCAGCCATATTAGGGATACCCTGTCACCACGAGCACCCTATGGGGAACATAGCATGGCTTATTGGGGCACAGGACATATGTTACCACAGAGCAGTGTTCCCCAACTGATGCAAAACTACAACTTTCATCTAGGGTATGATGGGGGCTGTAGGAGGGCCACAGGCTGGGGAACACTCCCACAAGGGGTATTGTCATGGCCTCTTAGTAGGGGGTATGAGAAACCAGCCACAGGGAGTATTGGCATGGCATGTGATGTGGGTAAAGGGTATAAGAAACCTGCCACAGGGGGTATTGTCATGTGATGTGGGTAAAGGGTATAAGAAACCGGCCACAGGGGGTATTGTCATGTCATGTGATGTGGGTAAAGGGTATAAGAAACCTGCCACAGGGGGTATTGTCATGTGATGTGAGTAGAGGGGGTATGAGAAACCGGCCACAGGGGGTATTGTCATGTGATGTAGGTAGAGGGGGTATGAGAAACCGGCCACAGGGGGTATTGTCATGTGATGTGAGTAGAGGGGGTATGAGAAACCTGCCACAGGGGGTATTGTCATGTGATGTAGGTAGAGGGGGTATGAGAAACCTGCCACAGGGGGTATTGTCATGTGATGTAGGTAGAGGGGGTATGAGAAACCGGCCACAGGGGGTATTGTCATGTGATGTAGGTAGAGGGGGTATGAGAAACCGGCCACAGGGGATATTGTCATGGCCTCTTAGTAGGGGGTATGAGAAACCGGCCACAGGGAGTATTGGCATGTGATGTGGGTAAAGGGTATAAGAAACCTACCACATGAGGTATAGTCATGTAATGTGAGTAGAGGGGGTATGAGAAACCTGCCACAGGGGGTATTGTCATGTTATGTGATGTGAGTAAAGGGTAATAGAAACCTGCCGCAGGGGGTATTGTCATGGGATGTAAGTAAAGGTTATAAGACACCTGCCACAGGAGGTATTGTCATATGTGAGTAGAGGGGGGGTATGAGAATCCTGCCACATGAGGTATTGTCATATGTGAGTAGAGGGGGGGGTATGAGAAACCTGCCACAGGAGGCATTGTCATGTGATGTGAGTAGGGGGTATGAGAAACCTGCCACAGGAGGCATTGTCATGTGATGTGAGTAGGGGGTATGAGAAACCTGCCACAGGAGGCATTGTCATGTGATGTGAGTTGGGGGTATGAGAAACCTGCCACAGGAGGCATTGTCATGTCATGTGAGTAGGGGGTATGAGAAACCTGCCACAGGAGGCATTGTCATGTCATGTGAGTAGGGGGTATGAGAAACCTTCCACAGGAGGCATTGTCATGTCATGTCATGTGATGTGAGTAGGGGGTATGAGAAACCTGCCACAGGAGGCATTGTCATGTGATGTGAGTAGGGGGTATGAGAAACCTTCCACAGGAGGCATTGTCATGTCATGTGAGTAGGGGGTATGAGAAACCTGCCACAGGAGGCATTGTCATGTCATGTGAGTAGGGGGTATGAGAAACCTGCCACAGGAGGCATTGTCATGTCATGTGAGTAGGGGGTATGAGAAACCTGCCACAGGAGGCATTGTCATGTCATGTGATGTGAGTAGGGGGTATGAGAAACCTGCCACAGGAGGCATTGTCATGTGATGTGAGTAGGGGGTATGAGAAACCTGCCACAGGAGGCATTGTCATGTCATGTGAGTAGGGGGTATGAGAAACCTGCCACAGGAGGCATTGTCATGTCATGTGAGTAGGGGGTATGAGAAACCTGCCACAGGAGGCATTGTCATGTCATGTGAGTAGGGGGTATGAGAAACCTGCCACAGGAGGCATTGTCATGTGATGTGAGTAGGGGGTATGAGAAACCTGCCACAGGAGGCATTGTCATGTGATGTGAGTTGGGGGTATGAGAAACCTGCCACAGGAGGCATTGTCATGTCATGTGAGTAGGGGGTATGAGAAACCTGCCACAGGAGGCATTGTCATGTGATGTGAGTAGGGGGTATGAGAAACCTTCCACAGGAGGCATTGTCATGTCATGTGAGTAGGGGGTATGAGAAACCTGCCACAGGAGGCATTGTCATGTCATGTGAGTAGGGGGTATGAGAAACCTGCCACAGGAGGCATTGTCATGTCATGTGAGTAGGGGGTATGAGAAACCTGCCACAGGAGGCATTGTCATGTCATGTGATGTGAGTAGGGGGTATGAGAAACCTGCCACAGGAGGCATTGTCATGTGATGTGAGTAGGGGGTATGAGAAACCTGCCACAGGAGGCATTGTCATGTCATGTGAGTAGGGGGTATGAGAAACCTGCCACAGGAGGCATTGTCATGTCATGTGAGTAGGGGGTATGAGAAACCTGCCACAGGAGGCATTGTCATGTCATGTGAGTAGGGGGTATGAGAAACCTGCCACAGGAGGCATTGTCATGTCATGTGAGTAGGGGGTATGAGAAACCTTCCACAGGAGGCATTGTCATGTCATGTCATGTCATGTGAGTAGAGGGGGGGTATGAGAATCCTGCCACATGAGGTATTGTCATATGTGAGTAGAGGGGGGGGTATGAGAAACCTGCCACAGGAGGCATTGTCATGTGATGTGAGTAGGGGGTATGAGAAACCTGCCACAGGAGGCATTGTCATGTGATGTGAGTAGGGGGTATGAGAAACCTGCCACAGGAGGCATTGTCATGTGATGTGAGTTGGGGGTATGAGAAACCTGCCACAGGAGGCATTGTCATGTCATGTGAGTAGGGGGTATGAGAAACCTGCCACAGGAGGCATTGTCATGTCATGTGAGTAGGGGGTATGAGAAACCTGCCACAGGAGGCATTGTCATGTCATGTGATGTGAGTAGGGGGTATGAGAAACCTGCCACAGGAGGCATTGTCATGTGATGTGAGTAGGGGGTATGAGAAACCTGCCACAGGAGGCATTGTCATGTCATGTGAGTAGGGGGTATGAGAAACCTGCCACAGGAGGCATTGTCATGTCATGTGAGTAGGGGGTATGAGAAACCTGCCACAGGAGGCATTGTCATGTCATGTGAGTAGGGGGTATGAGAAACCTGCCACAGGAGGCATTGTCATGTGATGTGAGTAGGGGGTATGAGAAACCTGCCACAGGAGGCATTGTCATGTGATGTGAGTTGGGGGTATGAGAAACCTGCCACAGGAGGCATTGTCATGTGATGTGAGTAGGGGGTATGAGAAACCTGCCACAGGAGGCATTGTCATGTGATGTGAGTAGGGGGTATGAGAAACCTGCCACAGGAGGCATTGTCATGTCATGTGAGTAGGGGGTATGAGAAACCTGCCACAGGAGGCATTGTCATGTCATGTGAGTAGGGGGTATGAGAAACCTGCCACAGGAGGCATTGTCATGTCATGTGATGTGAGTAGGGGGTATGAGAAACCTTCCACAGGAGGCATTGTCATGTCATGTGAGTAGGGGGTATGAGAAACCTGCCACAGGAGGCATTGTCATGTCATGTGAGTAGGGGGTATGAGAAACCTGCCACAGGAGGCATTGTCATGTCATGTGAGTAGGGGGTATGAGAAACCTGCCACAGGAGGCATTGTCATGTCATGTGATGTGAGTAGGGGGTATGAGAAACCTGCCACAGGAGGCATTGTCATGTCATGTGAGTAGGGGGTATGAGAAACCTGCCACAGGAGGCATTGTCATGTCATGTGATGTGAGTAGGGGGTATGAGAAACCTGCCACAGGAGGCATTGTCATGTGATGTGAGTAGGGGGTATGAGAAACCTGCCACAGGAGGCATTGTCATGTCATGTGAGTAGGGGGTATGAGAAACCTGCCACAGGAGGCATTGTCATGTCATGTGAGTAGGGGGTATGAGAAACCTGCCACAGGAGGCATTGTCATGTCATGTGATGTGAGTAGGGGGTATGAGAAACCTTCCACAGGAGGCATTGTCATGTCATGTGAGTAGGGGGTATGAGAAACCTGCCACAGGAGGCATTGTCATGTCATGTGAGTAGGGGGTATGAGAAACCTGCCACAGGAGGCATTGTCATGTCATGTCATGTGAGTAGGGGGTATGAGAAACCTGCCACAGGAGGCATTGTCATGTGATGTGAGTAGGGGGTATGAGAAACCTGCCACAGGAGGCATTGTCATGTCATGTGAGTAGGGGGTATGAGAAACCTGCCACAGGGTGTAGAGGAGAAGCACTGCTATAGATAGCCTGTGATGTCACTGGTACTCAGCAGGACTGCGAGATGCTTTAAGCAGCAGTAACTGCCCCCAAATATTAGGACACCTTTCATGCCCCAGTGTCTGTAAGTTTGGGGTAAGAGCGGGGGTTGTCTAGGAGGGGGGACATGTATTGTGTTCTGCCACAGTAACATTTCTTGGCTTCAGTCATATAGGCCATCTCCTGCAGAAGCTGTGTGAGCAAGCTATTAAAGACCACTATACCCGTTAGTTATTGGCCTTACCCACTGAATCTGGTGAGACCAGCCAACTATCTAATACATGTAGCAAACTGCTGACCTTATTTTGTTCTCTGGGAGGCGTCAGTTGCTGCTTAGTCAGTCATAGCCAGTAACTGGTTAAAGGAAAACAGTCATCTGTTCACCCACACTAAATTCAATACACTGAGTTGTAGTGTGAGTGAACAGGAGACAGATGAGGGGTTAATGGGTTAAATACATACCTACACTTTGGGGATGTGTCCCTCCGATGATCAGCATCCATCTTCAATGAATTGCGCGCTGGAGGCGAGCACACTGGCTCACATGACCCGCAACAATTAATTTTCAAATTGAACCGGCATGCCCACCTCCAGCGCGCAATTTATTGAAGATAGATGCTGATCATCGGAGGGACACATCCCCAGAGTGTAGGTATGTATTTAACCCATTATGGTCTATTCACACGTACAGAATTCTGTGCAGATTTGATGCGCAGGATTTTCTGCTGCAGATTTCAATGTAAACTGAATGATTGAACACAGCTTGAAATACTGCGCATCAAATCTGTGCAAAATACTGTACGTGTAAATAGACCCTTAACCCCTCATCTGTCTCCTGTTCACCCACACTATAACCCAGTGTATTGAGTTTAGTGTGGGTGAACAGATGAGTTTTCCTTTAACCCCTTTTCCACGGACGTAAAATGTATGTCTTGCTGTGGAGGTACTTTGCGCTCCAGGGAGTACGTTTACATCCTTTACATGACCGCGAGCATTGGAGTGGTGCTCGCGTAATGCACTGTATACAGATCACGGCATCTGCGGCAATGCGCATGTTTAAATGGATGATCGGATCAATAAAAATGTAAATTGCCCTTTTCCCATTTTACCCACAAAAAGCGTAAAAAAATATAAAAAATTTTATAAACATATTTGGTATCGCTGCGTGCTTAAATGTCCGAACTATCAAAAATATAATGTTAATGATCCCGTACGGTGAACGGCGGAAATGTAAAAAAAAAGTCCAAAATTGCAACTTTATTGTCACATTTTATTACATTTTTTTTTTTTTATAAAAAGTGATTTAAAAGTTCCATAAATGCAAATGTGGTATCGAAGAAGTACAGATCACGGCGCAAAAAATGGCCCCTCATACCACCACTTATATGGAAAAATGAAAAAAGTTGTAGGTGGTCAAAATAGGGCAATTTAAAAAAAACATACTGATTTTGTACAAAAAGTTTAACTTTTTTTTATTTTTCTTTTTTAAAAGCAGTGCAATAATAAAGTATCTTTTTAATTGTATTGACCCACATAATAAAGAAAACATGTCATTTTTACTGTAACGTGTACAGTTTGGAAACAAAACCCTAAAATTAGCAAAATTGTGGTTTTCATTCAAATTTCCTCACTAAAAAAATTTTATTTTTTGGGTTCACCGTACATTTTATGGTGAAAGGAGAGGTGTCATTACAAAGTACAATTAGTCACGCAAAACTCAAGCCCTCGTGGGTCTTTGGATGGAAATATAAGAGTTATGAATTTTTAAAAATAAAATTGGCCTGGTCCTTTAAAGGGGTATTCCAGGTAAAACCTTTTTTTATATATCAACTAGCTCCGGAAAGTTAAACAGATGTGTAAATTACTTCTAATCTTAATCCTTCCAATAGTTATTAGCTTCTGAAGTTTTCTGTCTAACTGCTCGATGATGATGTCATGTCCCAGGAGCTATGCATGATGGGAGAATATCCCCATAGGAGCTGCACAACTCCCGGGACGTGAGTCATCAGAGAGCAGTTAGACAGAAAACAACAACTCAACTTCAGAAGCTAATAACTATTGGAAGGATTAAGATTTTTTAATAGAAGTAATTTACAAATCTGTTTAACTTTCCGGAGCCAGTTGATATAGAAAAAAAAGTTTTGGCCTGGAATACCCCTTTAATGCCTTAAGTACTCGGTGTTTTTCAGTTTTTGCACTTTCGTTTTTTCCTCCTTACATTTTAAAAATCATAACCCTTTCAATTTTCCACCTAAAAAAACCCTATTATGGCTTATTTTTTGCGCCAGCAATTCTACTTTGCTGTAACATTAGTAATTTTACCAAAAAATCCATGGCAAAAAAGAAATCATTGTGCGACAAAATTTAAGAAAAAACGCCATTTTGTAACTTTTGGAGGTTTCCGTTTCTATGCAGTGCATTTTCCGGTAAAAATGACACCTTATCATTATTCTGTAGGTCCATACGGTTAAAATGATACCCTACTTATATAGGTTTGATTTTGTCGTACTTCTGGAAAAAAAAATTATGTTTAAAAATGTCCTTTTGACCCTATCTTTTTATTTTTCCACTTATGGGCAGGTATGAGGGCTAATTTTTTGCGCCGTGATCTGAAGTTTTTATCAGTACCATTTTTGTTTTGATCGGACTTTTTGATTGCTTTCTATTCATTTTTAAATGGTATAAAAAGTCACCAAAAAGACACTATTTTGGACTTTGGAATTTTTTTTCCTGTACGCCATTGACTGTGCGGTTTAAAAGGGTACTCAGGCGCTAAGACATCTTATCCCCTATCCAAAGGATAGGGGATAAGATTCCTGAGCGTGAGGGTCCTGCCGCTGGGGACCCCCGTTATCGTGCATGCAGCGCACCCCCCCCTCTCACATAGGCTTGCATTGAGGGGGCGGAGCGTGTCGTCACATGGGGGTGGGGCTGTGACGTCACAATGCTCTGGCCACCATGATCGCCAGTAATCAGACCCGGAGCGAACGTGCTCCGGGGACCGATTCTAACTGGGTGCTGCGTGCAAGATTAATGATATATTTTTATAGTTTGGACATGTATGCACATGGCGATACCACATATGTTAATTTACATGGTCTTTTTTTTTATTTTTATAGGAAAAGGGGGGGGTGATTCAGATTTTTTTTTTTTTAGGGAAGGGGTTAAATCACGTTAACGCTTTTTTTAACATTATAACATTGCAAACCCTGGTTTCCTACACTGATTACTGCCATGCATTAACATTGCATTGATCAGTGTTATCGGCACTTGACTGCTCCTGCCTGGATCTCGGGTACAGAGCAGTCATTCGGCGATCGGTCAGCGAGGATGCAGGTAGGGATCGTCTTTGTGTCCTGCAAGCTGTTCGGGACGCCGCGATTTCACTGCAGCGGTCCCAAACAGCCTGACTGAGCCTCCGGGATGCTTTTGGTTTAACTTCAGACGCGGCGGTCAACTTTGATCGCCTCGTCTGATGGGTTAATACAGGGCATGACTGCGATTGGTGATGTCCGGGATTACCCTCGGGTCCCGGCCGTTGACGTCCACTGGGACTGACCCAATATGACGTGGGGTCACCGCGTGTCATTAAGGTAAAAATGTGCTTGGTCCTTTGGCACGGAGCCCATTATGACCCTAAGGACGGGATCATTTTTTTTTTCAAATCTGACCTCTATCACTTTATGCATTAAAAACTCTTGGATGCTTTTACTTATAAATTTGATTTGTGACATTTTCTACTTTTTATGTTGGTGGTAAATTTTCGTTGATGCTTAATTTCAGAATTTTTTTTCAAATTTTTGTGTTTTTCTAACTTTTGAAGCTCTCTGCTTGTAAGGAAAAGGGACATGTCAAATTCTATATTGATTCACATATACAATATGTCTACTTTGTGTCCATCATAAAGTTGACATGTTTTTACTTCTTGAAGACATCAGAGGGCTTCAATGTTCTGCAACAATTTTCCAATTTTTTTCCCGAAAATTTCAAAGTGAATATGAGGGTCTTTATTTTGGATATCCCCTATAATGGACCCCATTATAAAAACTGCCCCCTCAAAGTATTCAAATGACATTCAAAAAGTTTAACCCTTTAGATGTTTCACAGGAATAGCAGCAAAATGGAGAAAAATCAAATTTTTTTTTTTACACTAACATGTTTATTGTAGCCCCATTTTTTTTTTAATTTTACAAGGGGTAAAAGGTAAAAAGGCCCCCCCAAACCTTGTAATTCATTTTCTCTCGAGTAAGGAAATACCTCATATGTGGATGTAAAGTGATCTGCGGATGCACTAGAGGGCTCAGAAGGGAAGGTGCGACAATGGCATTTTGGAGAGCAAATTTTGCTGAAATGGTTTTTGGGGGGCTTGTCGCATTTAAGAAGCCCCCATGATGCCAGGACAGTAAAAAAAACAACATGCCAACTTATTTTGGAAACTACACCCCTCAAGGAACGTAACAAGGGGTACAGTGAGCCTTAACACACCACAGGTGATTGACGAACTTTCGTTAAAGTGGGTGAGAGAAAGCCCCTGAAAATTTGTAACCCCATTTCTTCTGAGTATAGAAATATCCCATATGTGGATGTAAAGTGCTCTGCAGGTGAACTGCATTGCTCAGAAGAGAAGGAGCACCATTGAGCTTTTGGAGATAGAATTTGGTTGGAATGGAAGTCAGGGGCCATGTGCGTTTATAAAGCCCCCATGGTGCCAGAACAATGGACCCCCCCCACATGTGACCCCATTTTGGAAACTACACCTCTCACAGAATTTAATAAGGGGTGCAGTGAGCATTTACACCCACTGGCGTTTGACAAATCTTTGGGCTATGCAAATGAAAAATGCAATTTTTACGGATGACTGTTAAAAAATCTGTCAGACACCTAAGGGGTGTAAATGCTCACTGTACCCCTTTACATTCTGTGAGGGGTGTAGTTTCCAAAATGGGGTCACATATGGGGGGGGTCCACTGTTCTGGCACCATGGAGGCTTTGTAAACGCACATGGCCTTCAATTCCAGCCTAACTCTCTCTCCAAATGCCCAATGGTGCTCCTTCTCTTCTGATCATTGTAGTTCGCCCACAGAGCACTTTACTTCCACACATGGGGTATGTTCTTACTCAAAAGAAATGGGGTTACAAATTTTGAGGGGCTTTTTCTCCTATTACCCCTTGTGAAAATGAAAAATTTGGGGTAACACCAGCTGAAATGCTGGTGTTACCCCAAATTTTCTCATTTTCACAAGGGGTAATAGGAGAAAAAGCCCCTCAAAATTTAAGGGAACATTTTTATTTTTTAATTTATTTTCACGTCCAAATTTAACGAAAATTCGTCAAAGACCTGTGGGGTGTTAAGGCTCACTATACCCCTTGTTACATTCCTTGAGGTGTGTAGTTTCAAGAAATGGGGTCACATGTGGGTATTTTGCGTTTGTCAGAACTGCTGTAACTATCAGCTACCCCTGTGCAAATCGCCAATTTAGGCCAATGTACATGGCGCTCTCACTCCTGAGCCCTGTTGTGCGTCCGCAGAGCATTTTACTTCCTCATATGGGATATTTCCGTACTCACGAGTAGTAGCGTTACAAATTTTTGGGGTCTTTTTCTCCTTTTACCTCTTGTGAAAATGAAAAGTATGGGTCAACACCAGCATGTTAGGGTAACATTTTTTATTTTTTTACTCTAACATGCTGGTGTAGCCCCCAACTTTTCCTTTTCATAAGGGGTAAAAAGAAAAAAATTCCCCCTAAATTTGTAACGCAATTTCTCCTGAGTACGGAAATACCCCATATGTGGCACTTAACTGTTTCCTTGAAATACAACAGGGCTCTGAAGTGAGAGAGCGCCATGCGCATTTGAGGCCTAAATTAGGAATTTGCAATAGGGGCAGACACTAATACAAGGATGGGGCTGGTCTCCACCAAAACCCTACAGCAGTGTTTCCCGAAAAGGGTGCCTCCAGCTTTTGGAAAACTCCCAGCCTGCCATGACAGTCGATGGCTGTCCGGCAACACTGTGAGTTGTTGTTTTTGCAACAGCTGGAGGCTCAGTTTAGGAAACACTGCCGCATGAGAAGTTTTTCATTTTTATTGGGGGGATGGACGTGTAAGGGTGTGTATTTAGTGTTTTTATTTTGTGTAGGTGTAGTGTTTTTAGGGTACGTTTACACGGGCGGGGTTCACAGTGAGTTTTACGGTGGGAGTTTGAGCTGAGGTGGAAAACTTGCCACAGCTCAAACTTGTAGAAAGAAACCCACTGTAATCCCCCGCCCATGTGACATTAACATGGGGGTGGGGAACCTTCAGCTGTTGCGAAACTACAACTCCCAGAATGTACTGACAGACCATACATGCTGGGAGTTTTAGTTTTGCAACACCTGTAGGCACACTGGTGGGGAACCACTGAGTTAGGAAACAGACTCTAGTTCCGTGATTCCAATGCGTGTGTCTCCAGCTGTTGCAAAACTACAATTCTCAGCATGTACAGTCTGTCAGTGCATTCTGGGAATTGTAGTTTTGCAACAGCTGTAGGCACACGGGTTGGAATCACTTAGTTAGGAAACAGTCTCTAGCTCAGTGTTTCCCAACCAGTGTGCGCCTACAGCTGTTGCAAGACTACAACTCCTAGCATGCCTTTCGGCTGTCAGTACATGCTGGGAGTTGTAGTTTTGCAACAGCTGTAGGTGCACACTGGTTGGGAAACACTGAGCTATAGTCTGTTTCCTAGCTCAGACAACTTATGCAAAAACTGGGGAAAAACTGTTTTGAGACCGCTTAGTGGCATGCTGGGAGTTGAAGTTCTGCAATATTTGGAGTGCTACAGTTTGGAGACCACCGTATAGTGGTCTCCAAACTGTGTCACTTCAGATGTTGCTAAACTACAACTCCCAACATGCCCAGACAGCCTTTGGCAGTCTGGGCATGCTAGGAGTTGTAGTTTTGCAACTTTTAGAAGGCCACAGTGAAGATCACTTACCAGCGATCTTCACTGCAGCCTCCTCCATCGCCATCCTTTCCGGCCTGCCTTCTCCTGCCGCCACCCGATGTCTCTGCCGCCGCTGCTGCTACGGTAAGCAAGCCATGCTTCGCCCCCTGGCCGGACTTCAATCGGTGGGCAGAGCGGGGGAAATGAACTTTAACCCCCAACATGTTAAGGGGTTTAAAGGAAAACAGTCTTCCCATTCACCCACACTAAACCAAATACACCTGGTTATAGTGCGGGTGAACATGAGACCAATGTGGGGTCTCTGACTAATATACATGCCTTATGTCAGGCACCTGCTCCCTCTGACGATCGGCTTCTCTCTGCGCTGAATTGCGAGTTGGAGGCAGGCCCACCGGCTGGTTTTGATTATTTATGGTCACGTGATCGCTAAGTACGCACAAGCACCCACATGAAAAGCGACCATGAATATTCAAATCCAGCCGGCGGGCCTGCCTCCAGTACGTAATTCAGCACAGATAGAAGCCGATCTTCAGAGGGACGGAGCGCCGGACTGAAGGTATGTATATAAGTCAAAGTCTCCTGTTTAGTTTCCTTGTAGGCACACTGCGATTTATTGGGCATCAGGAAGAGTGTGGCTGAGACGGGGGCTGTGTTGCCGCTCGGCCAATCACTGGGTGAGGTGGAACACCATTGTGAATAATGCATTTATGTCCTGATTCTAGACTGCAAAACAGTATTCATCTAAAAAAAATCAATCTTTCTAAAGTCGCACGTACAGTTAAAATCTTGACTACAGAACAAACGGGGATTTATTATTGCTTATTTTTTGTGCCACCAATTCTACTTTGCAGTAACATTAGTCATTTTACCCAAAAATCCACAGGGAAACGGAAAAAAAATAATTGTGCGACAAAATTGAAGAAAAAACACCACTTTGTAACTTTTGGGGGCTTTCATTTTTACATAGTACATTTTTTGGTAAAAATGACACCTTATCTTTATTCTGTAGGTCCATATGATTAAAATGATATCCTACTTATATAAGTTTTATTTTGTCGTACTTCTGACCCATATAACTTTTTTTATTTTCCTCCTATGGGGATGTATGTATAATTTTTTGCGCCGTGATCTGAATTGATCGGTACCATTTTTTTTTGATTGGACTTACTGTAGGGCTGGGCGGTATACAGGTTCATACCGAAATTTTTGTCCTGTATGATATGAATTTTAACCCATACCGCAATACCAGTTTGGCCCCTCCCCCTCAGGAATGAATGAATTATCAGCCCAGCGCTGCGCTGTCCCCACATCGGGGAACTAATCATATGTGACCCGCGAGCGCTGTTCTGCTTACACCCCCCCCAAATTATCAGCCCAGCGCTGCGCTGTCCCGATCGGGGTAAATACTCGCATATTGCCCACAAGCGCTGCCCTCCTGTTTGTTGCTGCCGACCGGCACTGACACTCTATAGCTGTATTCCTATGCCCGGGCTGCAAAAGGTAAACAAAATAAACTTTAACTCACCTTCCCCTTCGTTCTGGACCTGCTTCCTGGAGACTGAAACGTCGGACAGACGTCAGCCTATCACCGGCCGCAGTGATGTTCCGCCTCGGCCGGTGATAGGTTGAGCGCACTGTCATGTAAGAAGCCGGAACGTCGCTGCGGCCGGTGATAGGCTGACGGCTGTCCGATGTTCACGTGTAGGAACTTGCGTTAAAGTTTATTTTTGTTTACCTTTTGCAGCCGGGGCATAGGGATACAGCTATAGAGTGTCAGCGCCGGCAGCCACAACAAATAGGACGAGGAGGGCAGCGCTTGTGGGTGACGTGAGTAGTACCCTGATGGGGACAGCGCAGCGCTGGGCTAGTAATTAATTTTGGGGGTGAGGAGGGGGGGAATACTGTTATATACCATGGAACCGCCATAAGTTACAAAAATACCGTGATACACATATTTGTCATACCGCCCAGCCCTAACTTACTGATTGCTTTTTATTCATTTTTTTAATGGCATAAAAAGTGACAAAAAATACACTATTTTGGACTTTGGAATTTTAAGTGTACGCCATTGATCGTGCGGTTTAATTAACTATATATTTTTATAGTTTGGACATTTACGCATGCGGCAATACCATATATGTTTTATATTTTTATTTACATAGTTTTTTTTTTTTTTATGGGAAAAGGGGGTCGATTCTTAACACTTTTTTTTTTTTTTTCCCCACTTTTTTTTTTTCCCCACTTTTTTTTTTGCAATGCTATAGGGGGCTATAACATTGCACACACTGATCTCTTACACTGTTCACTGCCATGCATTAACATGGCATTGATCAGTGTTATCGCCACTTGACTGCTCCTTCCTGGATCTCAGGCACGGAGCAGTCATTCGGCGATTGGACATGCAGGAGGCAGATAGGGATCCTTCTGGTGTCCTGCAAGCTGTACGGGATGCCACGATTTCACTGTGGCGGTCCCGAACAACCCGATTGAGCTGCCGGGATGCTTTAGGTTTCACATCAGACGTGGCGGTCAACTTTGATAGCCGCGTCTGAAGGGTTAATACCGGGCATCACCGAGATCGGTGATGTCCGGTATTAGCCGCGGGTCCGAGCCGACCAGATATGACGCCGGGTCTCCTAGGGGCTGGCTTCTTACATGACAGTGGGCTCAGCCTATCACTGGCAGAGGCGGGACATCGCTGCGGCCGGTGATAGGCTGAAGGCTCTGAGACGTCCCAACACCAGGAAGCGGCAAGAGCAGCGGAGAACAGTGACGCCGGTTCCTTAGCAACGGGGGATCGGAGGACGAACGTAAGTTAAAGTTTGTTTTTTTAATATTTGCAGCCCGGGCATTGCCTAGATCTTATTTTCGGGGTAGGGCTTATATTGCAGCCCACCCCGATAATCCAGCTAGGGCTTATTTTCGGGGTAGGGTGTATTTTCGGGGAAACACGGTATGTGACCCTGTGTTATATTGCTGGAGCCGGCGCAGGACATAAATATACGTCCTGCGTTGTTAAGGAGTTAAGGCCCCTTTCACACCATAAAGTTGCTCCGTTAAAAGACCCGTTATAAACTACCGTCAGAAAAGCCTTTAAAAACGGATGTTAAACGGCCGTTACAAAATCCCATTAAAGTCTATGGGGTTTTTTGATTATCCATTATTACCCGTTACAGCCAGTCATGAATAACGGACGTTATTTGTGACTGAAGAAAAAACTGCACATGCTTTAATTTTCTTCCGTCACAAGAAACGGGTAATTTTACTGCAGTTATTTTTAACATTGAAGTCTATGCAAACAGATGAGCCTTTGTCATCCGTTTGCAACTGGTTTATAATATCCATTATTACTTCTGAGCATTCTCAGAAGAGGTGACATCAGCAGACTCCTGCAGTGTTGAGGGACTACTACTACTCCCATCATGGAACAGACTTGTTTCCATGATAGAGTAGTAGTTCCCCTGTCTGCAGGAGTCTGCCAGTGGTTGGGGAGGTTACATAAGTGTTTATACTACAACCCCCATCATGGAACAGACTGTTCCGTGATGGGGGTTGTAGTACAGGGGCTGAGGGATTGATCGCATCGGGTCTCACTTCTGAGACCCGATGCGTTTAGAGGTTATTAAACGGGGTCGGGCGGCATGCTCCGCTCTTCTGCAATGTACAATGTATTTTACTTTCATTTTTAAATTCCCCACCGGGAGCCCTGAATGGCAGGTACTGAGGAACCATTCAGGGCTCCCGGCGGGGTTTTTAAACATCAGTCTGCCTGACTGTATAATTTAATTCCCCCATGTGTATATGTATGATTCTCTCCCCTCTTCCCCCCGCCTGCTGCCCAGTCATTTTCTCATCTTCTAGCACTACTACAGCAGGGACATGCCATTCCATTCCCTGCTGCTCATCTCCGTATCTGACAGAAGAGCAGCGGAGAATGGAGGGACCTGTCCCCCCTGTGCGCTGTTATAGCACTCCATTCCCTACCGCCGCTGTTACCTTACCTTTCCCCCCTGTGCGCTGCTTCATTAATTCATTCCCCACCGCCGCCCGACATGTCCCCGCTGCTGCTCTGCTCCAAGTGCAATCAGAGCGCACAGCAAGGACATGTCGGTCTATTCCCCACTGCTCATCTTTGTCCCCAACGGAAATTCCACCGGAGTACCCCTTTAATTAAGGATGAATACTCATAGGCTGACATTTATCATTGTCTTTGGAGAGTTTTTTTTTTTTGTCCAGAAAAGGCGCAAGCAGGGTTTATTTGCGCTGTTTGGTTTACACATTTCTGCTGATTTTGAGTTCCAATCCATGGATTTTAGCAATACCCATGATATGGAAGGGTTTTATCAACTGCTTTTTGTGAAAAGGAGCAAAGCCACAGAAAAGTCTCTAAAACTACACCAGCCCAGACTTGGCTTAGCTTTTTGGTGAATGTGAAGAGAGAAATTTCAGAAAATGTGACCTGCACAAAATGCATCATATGCTCTGCGACCATTTAATAAATTTGGTTCTCCTACACATTACCAGCACACCAAAAAAGGTGTAGAAAAATGCTTCACTTACATCTACAATGATAAATGGCGGCCTTAGTGTGAAAGCTAAACTGAGCCAGACAGCCCCTATCAAGCACATCAACAACATGTGGGTGACCCCTGCACATGAATGGAGGTGCTGGGTTCTGCGTGACCTTCACATTAGCAACATGACCCACAGTGATGTAGGATAATAGTGCGGGTGATGCTGATTGTAATGTAAATTTGCTTTTTCTAATCTGTTGCACCATTCTGGAGATATATAGAGAATTCCTAATATGCGTGTTATCAACTTGGAGCACCGGGGGCATTCCCAGCCCTTTGATTCACAGTTCTGTCCTCCTGGATGGTCCTTGTAATACAGCCACTCTTCACGAATAGTCATCCTCTTCTCTCTAGCACATCACTGATACGTGCTGTGTCCACGTCAGCCCCGAACCACAAGTGAACATGCACTGCTTCCCTGATGTCACAGCACGTATTTGCGACATGCTGTTAGACTGTATTACAGAGCTGTTGCAGGAAGGCAGAAGGATGCACCAAGGGGCTGCAGAGCCCCTAGTACTCCATAAAGATCATTTGCATATTAGTATTTTTCTATATATATCTCTAGAACAGCACAACAGATTTGAAAAGGGTAACCTGCATTAGTCCGCATCACCCACACTATAATGCCTTGTATAAACAGGTTAGGCCTCTTGAAAGGGGCCTTAGTGTGGGTCATGTTGCTGACAGATTCCCTTTTAAATGGTTTCTAGTGTAGAAATTAAAATAGATATTACCATCTTAGACCTCTATGATGCAGATCCTACCTATCACCTACCTATCAGCACAACCCCTTGTCCCGCCTGTTAAAGTGGCCGCTTTGTATAGCGACCTTGCATGACTTGTTCCATTCACTTCTGAGAGAGTTCTGAAAGCAGCCAAAGTGTTCAAACCATCTTAGTATATGCTTCTCGGTGTACAGTGAATGTAGTGCGGGCTACTTAAATGGGCACTGTCAGAAATAAAAACTTTTGATATGTCGTAAAGCATGTATAACCAATAGGTTTTGCAATTGCTTTCATTAAAACATTTTCAGTATTTCATACTGAAAAAGCCAGTCAAACAACTGCCCCCCTGCCTCCTGGGATACATACCAGCCTGAATGTGTTCACTAGTCATCACCTACCTCATGGACCCACTTCATGATTGACAGGTCTGCAGATCTAAAGCTGCTGTGTTTACTTCAGTCTCTTGTGAGGAGGAGGGGGGAGGGGCAGGATTACACTGCTGCCTGTGAGCAGATGATGAAAGAAGCTGGTGACTGAAGATGGGGACTGAATGGAGGATTTATTTGTTTAAAAAGTGTCCCTGCATGTGTGTATGTATATATGTGTGTGTTTATATGTATATGTGTGTGTATATATATATATCTGTGTTGTCTACGTAATGTGCATGTGTATGAATAAATTAAGTCAATGTGTGTATGTATGTATGTAATACAGGGGGACTACAATCATATGCCTCCAGCTGTTGCAAAATTACAACTCCCAGCATGCCTGCACAGCCAAATGATGTGTGGGCATCCTGGGAGTTGTAGTTTTGCAACAGTAGGAGGAACACAGCCTGCGGCAACACTGCTGTAAATCTGAGTTTTTACCAATCATGCCTCCAGCTGTTGTAAAACAAAGGATGTGTGGGCATGCTGGGAGCTGTAGTTTTGCAAAAGCTGTAAGCACACTGTGTGTAGCATAAAACCAGAAAGGAAATGGCTATAGATGCTCACTCCCGAGACCAGTGACTGAGGAGAGTGAGTGAGGAGGGGGAGTGGTTATCACCTGAGGAGAAGAAAGGGACCCGCCCCCCTGCTTCTAGTCGACAACATAAGGTAATTCAGAAATAAAGCTAATTCTGAAAGAAATATAGGTTATAGACACACAAAAATGATATGTACATGATAAGGATGACATACTGAGCAACGTATAATTTTATTTATTAATTTTTTTTATTTTGGTGATCTGATAGGTATGCTTTAAAATAAATCTGTCAGCTTGCTCCCCTCGCACCAACCAGCAGTACTGGCTGGTAGTGTGGGGGACGCTGATCAGTTTGATACCTACCGTGCCCGTATCTGTCCTGCCGTTCGTCCGAAATGTTTGATTTTCTGTATATGCTAATTAGGTGCTAACGTGGATTTTTCACTAATTAGTGAAAATTTCTCTAACTGGCACTCTGACGTCAGCGCTGCTCGTCCGCAGCGCCAGCCAGCTCATCAATATTCCTCCCCTCCCTCTGTCTCGCCCTCTTCGTTACAGAGCGGGGAGATGAGGGAGGGGAGGAGTATTGATGAGCTGGGCGGCACTGTGGCCAGATTCGGAGTGCCAGTGACCCCGGCCTGTGCCATTTAGAACCTAATTATCATATACAGAAAAACAAAGATTTCGAACGAACGCCGGGACTGATCTGGGCACAGAAGGCATCAAACTGATCAGTGTCCCCCGCACTACCAGCCAGGACTGCTTGTTAGTGCGGGGGGAGCAAGCTGACAGTTTTCCTTTAAAGAGTAGCTCTCATTAAAACAAATGTTTGCTATTGCACTCCTTTATTTACTTTATGGTAAATAAAAGATATTTCTAGTGTACAATGCTTTTGTATGTCAGGGCCATCGCATGAACGGCTATACGGCAGCAGAGACTGCTTCAGCTGCTGCTGGATAGCCGTTTACGGTGCCCCGTGTGCTCCGGTGATGGTCTCTTACCTGTCCTCAGGGCTCCGGCGCGTCCTCTTCGGGGTCCTCTGCATCGCCGGCGCTCTCCTTTGTCATCATCACGTCACCGCGCACGCCGTCCCATCATCCAATAGGAGCGGCGTGCGTAGTGACGTGATTGCGGCAACGGAGAGCGAGGATCCCAGGGAGGCAGAGACGTCTGGAGCGTCAGGGACACGGCAACAGCGATGTAGGGCGACATTCAGGGCAGGGGTGACGGGTCCGGAGCGGCGGGGACAAGTGAGTATAACTTCCTATTCTTTCCATTGCACAGATCCCTCAACATACGATGGTTTCAACAAACGATGGTTCATTTAGAACGGATTACCATTGTATGTTGAGGGACCACTGTACTTTGTTTAAAAAAAAAAAGTTTTATTTGTGCTTAAAAAAGCTCAAGAGCACATTTTCCCCCATCTTATACACAGACTTTGGACCGAAGCCCAAACATAGGAAGTGCAGCCTGGAGTGCTGAGGGGGCGTGTCCAGCCTCACCCAATCACAGCTCCTCTCACAATTAACTGCCATATGCTGTTGGCTGGACACCCCCCCCCCCCCCCCCTCAGCACTCCAGGCTGCACTTCCTGTGTTTGGGCTTCGGTCCGAGGTCTGTGTATGAGTTGGGGGAAATGTGCTCTTGAGCTTTTTTAAGCAGAAATAAAACATAGAAAACTTATTTTTTTTTTTTTTAAACAAAGTATATTAGAAATATTTTTTTATTTAGCATAAGGAGTGCAATAGCAAAAATTAGTTTTAATGCGGGCCCATTGAAGCATCAACATGTTGCTGCCAGCCGTTAGTGGTCATGTAGCTTTTGTCCTAAATCTATATGAAGAAACATGTTTGCCAGAAATAACTGTGTTTTCTATCTGCAGGAAACCACGACCTGTTTCCCAGTTGGTATCTCAGCAGGTAACGCAGCAATTTGTGCCTCCCATGCAGTCAAAGAAAGAGAAAAAAGACAAAACAGAGAAAGAAAAAAGTGAAAAAGAAATATCTATTAAAAAGAACAGTAACAAGAAAGCGAGGTATTATCTGTTGAAGCCATTCTATGCTACATTCACCTAACCCAACAAATAGCATGTTTAATGAAGAAACTAATAGATCACGTTAAGGGTCAATACACACATACAGTATCCTGCCCAGATTTGATGCACAGGATTTGAGACTGTGTACAGTCAATTAATTGACATTTAAATCTTCAGCAGAAAATCCTGCGCATCAAATCTGCGCAGAATACTGTACATGTGAAAACACCATAAAAGTCTTAATGTTCTGGTGTTGTCTGTATAGAAATCTACTATCAGGAATCATGTTTTTCTGGGTGACATTTTTTTTCCACATACATGCTTCCTAAGATGTGTGGGTATAGGAGATGGGGACAAAATAAATAAGTAAATGTGTGTGTGTGTGTGTACATGCACCCTCATTTTCAGAGGAACATTTTAGGGGAAAAAAGGAAAATAAATGACTTGGAAGCTCTGAACTATATGCCTCATCATCCCCAACTTTGTTTCCCCTGCTCCTCAGTGTTTGCCCCCCCCCCCCCCTCCTTCCCCATGCCACATCATTCCTTCCCTTTTCTCAGCCCCTGTGACACATTTACCCCCCCCCCTCTGATCCCATGTGCCTCCTTTCCCCTGTGATTGCCGCTGCTCATCTTTCGGCCCCCCCCCCCCCCCCTTTGCTCATAATCCTCCCCTGCTCATTGTTCCCCCTCTCCCCCTGCTTTTTCTATTTTTCATATTTCCTTACCTGGCAGCGCTCAGGTAATGCACGTCATCAGGGACGTCACTCCTCATTCTCTGCAGCCACTGCTGGTTAGAGTGGCTGCAGCACTGGCTGCTTGTTAAAGTATAGCAGCCCGGCTGCAGCCACTTTAGAACAGTTACCCGCGGCGGCTGCAGGAAATGAGTGACGTCCCTGACGCCGTGCAGAAGAGCCGGCAGGAGACGTCACTCGTCACACACATTACTATCCACACAGCCCACAGGACCCGTCGCATTTCCTGAGCCTGTCGGAGCGTGGCCAGGTAAGGAAATATGAAAAATATTAAAATCGGGAGGAGGAGTGTCCGGGCGCTGCGGCCACTTTAAATCAGAGACCAGAACATTTATCAGGGTATAGCACGCAGGCAGGGTTTTTGCCCTAAATTTAGGTTTTACAAGTGCGTGTTATACGCCGATTAAATATGGTTGTGTGTATGTATATATGTGTATATATTATACATATATACACACATTTTACGGCGTGACCTCCATTAACTCCTAATGAAGTTGTTAGGCTGGGGTCACACCACGTTTTCTTAAATACGGTTCCCGTATACGGTTTGGAGGAGGGGGGCGGGGCTTAATCGCGGCGCCCGCACTCAGCCGTATTCGGGAACCGTATTTAATGCAAGTCTATGAGCCGACCGGAGTGAACCGCAGCCTCCGGTCGGCTTCGTTTTCGGCCGTATGCGGTTTCCCGACCGCAGGCAAAAATGTGGTCGACCACGTTTTTGCCTGCGGTCGGGAAACCGCATACGGCCGAAAACGAAGCCGACCGGAGACTGCGGTTCACTCCGGTCGGCTCATAGACTTGCATTAAATACGGTTCCCGAATACGGCTGAGTGCGGGCGCCGCGATTAAGCCCCGCCCCTCTCCTCCAAACCGTATACGGGAACCGTATTTAAGAAAACGTGGTGTGAACCCAGCCTTACCTGGGATTAGCAATAAGGCACCAAATTTTCTCTAGTCACTATTAACCCCTTGGGGATGAAGCCCATTATAACCCTAAGGACTGGAGCATTTTTTGCAAATCTGACCACTATCACTTTAAGCATTAATAACTCTGGGATGCTTTTACTTATAAATTTGATTCCGAGAGAGTTTTTTCGTGACATATTCTACTTTATGGTAGTGATAAATTTTTGTCGATACTTGCATCATTTCTTGGTGAAAAATTCCAAAATTTGATGAAAAATTTGAAAATTTTGCATTTTTCTGACTTTGAAGCTCTCTGCTTGTAAGGAAAATAGACATTCCAAATAAATTATATATTGATTCACATATACAATTGGGGAGATTTATCAAGACCTGTGCAGAGGCAAAGTTGCCCATAGCAACCAATCAGCTTACTACTTTCATTTTTCACAGGCCTGGTTAGGAATGTAAGAAGCGAGCTGATTGGTTGCTATGGGCAACTGGGCAACTTTGCCTCTGCACAGGTTTTGATAAATCTCCCCCCAATATGTCTACTTTATATTTGCATCATAAAGTTGACATGTTTTTACTTTTGGAAGAAATCAGAGGGCTTCAAAGTTCAGCAGCAATTTTCCAATTTTTCACCAAATTTTCAAAATCAGAATTTTTCAGGGACCAGTTCAGGTTTGAAGTGGATTTGAAGGGCCTTCCTATTAGAAATACCCCTCAAATGACCCAATTATAAAAACTGCACCCCTCAAAGTATCCAAAATGACATTCAGTAAGTTTGTTAACCCTTTAGGCGTTTCACAGGAATAGCAGCAAAGTGAAGGAGAAAATTCAAAATCTTCATTTTTTACGCTCGCGTGTTCTTGTAGACCCAGTTTTTGAATTTTTACAAGTAAAAATAGGAGAAAAGGCCTCCAAAAATGTGTAACCCAATTTCTCTCGAGTAAGGAAATACCTCATATGTGGATGTCAAGTGTTTGGCGGGCGCAGTAGAGGGCTCAGAAGGGAAGGAGCAACAATGGGATTTTGGAGAGTGAATTTTGCTGAAATGGTTTTTGGGGAGCATGTCACATTTAGGAAGCCCCTATGGTGCCAGAACAGCAGAAAACCCCACATGGCATACCATTTTGGAAACTACACCCCTCAAGGCACGTAACAAGGGGTCCAGGTCCAGTGAGCCTTAACACCACGCAGGTGTTTGACAACTTTTCGTTAAAATCGGATGTGTAAATGAAGAAAAAAATGTTTTCACTAAAGTGCAGTTTCTTCCTCAAATTTACCATTTTTACAAAGGGTTATGGGAGAGAATGCCCCCCAAAATTTGTAACCCTATCTCTTTTGAGTATGGAAATACCCCATGTTAGGACGTAAAATGCTCTGCGGGCAAAATACAATGCTCAGAAGAGGAGGAGCACCATTGAGCTTTTGGAAAGAGAATTCGTTTGGAATGGTAGTCAGGGGCCTGTGCGTTTACAAAGCCCCCTGTGGTGTCAGAACAGTGAACCCCCCACATGTGACCCCATTTTGGAAACTACACCCCTCACAGAATTTAATAAGGCAGTGAGTATTTACACCCCACTGGCACTTGACAGATCTTTGGAACAGTGGACTGTGCAAATGAAAAATAACATTTTTCATTTTCACGGACCACTGTTCCAAAAATCTGTCAGACACGTGGGGCGTAAATGCTCACTGTACCCCTTATTACATTATACGAGGGGTGTAGTTTCCAAAATGGGGTCACATGTGGGTGGGTGGGTTCTGGCACTATGGGGGCTTTGTAAACTCATGTGGCCTTCAATTCCGGACACATTTTCTCTTCAAAATCCCAATGGCGCTCCTTCTCTTCTGAGCATTGTAGTGCGCCCGCCGAGCACTTTACATCCACATATGGAGTATGTTATTACTCAGAGGAAATGGGGTTACAAATTTTGGGGGGCTTTTTTCCTATTTTCCCTTGTGAAAATAAAAAAATTAGGGTAACACCAGCATTTTTGTGAAAACATTATTATTTTTTTTTTTCATTTTCCCATCCAAATTTAATGAAAATTCGTCAAACACCTGTGGGGTGTTCAGGATCACTATACCCCTTGTTACGTTCTGTGAGGGGTGTAGTTTCCAAAATGGGGTCTCATGTGGGTATTTGTTTTTGCGTTTATGTCAGAACCAGTGTAAAATACTCCTGTGCAAATCACCAATTTAGGTCTCAAATGTGCATGGTGCGCTCTCACTCCTGGGCCTTGTGCATCCGCAGAGCGTTTTACGCCCACATATGGGGTATTTCCGTACTCAGGAGAAATTGCATTACTAATTTTGGGGGGCTTTTTTTCCTTTTACTGCTTGTGAAAATAAAAAGTATGGGGCAACACCAGCATGTTAGTGTAAATATTTCATTTTTTTTTACAATAACAGGCTGGTGTAACCCTCAACTTTTCCTTTTCATAAGGGGTAAAAGGAGAAAAAGCCCCCCAAAATTTGTAGTGCAATTTCTCCCGATTACGGAAATACCCCATATGTGGCCCTAAACTGTTTCCTTGAAATACGACAGGGCTCTGAAGTGAGAGCACCATGTGCATTTGAGGACTAAATTAGGAATTGCATAGGGGTGGACATAGGGGTACTCTACGCCAGTGATTCCCAAACAGGGTGCCTCCAGCTGTTGCTTAACTCCTAGCATGCCTGGACAGTCAGTGGCTGTCCAGAAATGCTGAGAGTTGTTTTGCAACAGCTGGAGGCTCCGTTTTGTAAACACTGCCATACAATACGTTATTCATTTTTATTGGGGGGGGGGCAGTGTAAGGGGGTGTATATGTAGTGTTTTACCCTTTATTTTGTGTTAGTGTAGTGTAGTGTTTTTAGGGTACATTCGCACTGGCATGTTACGGTGAGTTTCCCGCTAGGAGTTTGAGCTGCAGCGAAGAATTTGCCGCAGACCAAACTTGAAGCAGAACTTACTGTAAACCTGCCCGTGTGAATGTACTCTGTACAGCTGGAAAAACCTCCAGCTGTTTCGAAACCACAACTCCCAGCATGCGCTGACAGTGAATGCTGGCAGTTGTAGTTTTGCAACATCTGGAGGCACACTGGTTGGAAAACCTTCAGTTAGGTTCTGTTATCTAACTCAGAATTTTTCCAACCAGTGTGCCTCCAGCTGTTGCAAAACTACAACTCAAAGCATGTACTAATCACCGAAGGGCATGCTGGGATTTGCAGTTTTGCAACATCTGGAGGGCTACAGTTTATAGACCACTGCACAGTGATTTCCAACTGTGACCCTCCAAATGTTGCAAAACTACAAATCCCTGCATGCCCAGACAGCAAAGAGCTGTTTAAACATGCTAGGAGTTGTAATTTTGCAAGATCTGGCGGGATACAGTTTAGAGACCACTATATAGTGGTCTCAAACTGCAGCCCTCCAGCTGTTGCAAAACTACATATTCCAGCATGCCCAAACAGAAAACAGCTGTCTGGGCATGCTGGGAGTTGTAGTTTTGTAACATCTGGAGGGCTACTATCCAGATGTTGCTAGGCAACTTACCGGCTTCCGTAGGATCCAGGGAGCCGATCTCCGTCGCCGCCCCCCGATCACCGTCGCCCGCAGCCTTCGGAGGGGTAAGTGGACCTTCGGCGTTCGGTCCCCGTCATGCCCCGCCTATTGTGGGTGGGCAGGACGGGGAAAACGAAAGTAAACCCCTCTGCCCCCGATCTGCTATTGATGGTCGCGTCTAGACCACCAATAGCAGAGATAGGAGGGGTGGCACCCCTGCCACCTTACTCCTATCGCTTCAGGGGGTTCGTAGTTGTCTTAGACAACCGCGATCCCCCTTCTATTCCGGGTCACCATAGACCTGTAATGACCCGGAATCGGCGTAAATCGCAAGTGTGAATTCACTTGCGATTTGCGCCGATCGCCGACATGGGGGGGGGGGGGAGGGTTCTAATGACCCCCCCCCCGGGCATTTGCACGGGGTGCCTGCTGATTGATATCAGCAGTCACACCGGTCCAGTCCCTGCCCGGCCCGCGGTGGGGACTGAAATTCCCACGGGCGTATGGATACGTCCTTCGTCCTCAACAGGTTAAAGTATTGTTCCAACTTCTATATAGCTCTTAGCTATCTCCAGCAGCTCCCGTATACAATGAATTGCAGGTCATGTGCATGACCTGCAACTCTATTCCCACAGGAGACTGTTACCAATCTTGAGATCATATCAGGCCCCAGTGGTCTGACCTCCCATAATTAGACCCTTATTTACTATCCTGTGCAAAGGGGAAAGAATGAATGTTAGAGGCTGGAATACCCCTTTAAGAACCTACATTGTGATGCTTTTATATATCACTGAAAGTAATTGTGATGCTTCATGTAGAAATATCAGGAGATAAGGTTAGCATACTTATTTATATACTGCAAGTTTTTTCCTGTTGGATCCACTTCTGAATCTGTCTTAAACTGCATGTGTGACACAATCTTTCTAATGTAACTTGTTGAAAACAGAAAACTTCATTTTTTCTTTTGTGTGTTCACAAAAACTGCCACTAGGTGTCTCCCTATTTGTCTAGAGCACATCTCTTTGCAGTAGGGGTGGACCGGGTGCAAGGATGGGGCTTGTCTCCACCAAAACCCTACAGCAGTGTTTCCCAAACAGGGTGCCCTCTCCGCCCATGTTCCCCCGCTCTGTACCGACTTCCGATCGGTGGCCAGAGAGGGGGAAATGAACTCTAACCCACCCAGCTGTCTCTGACAGCACCGATCAGTCTCTTATTTTCCAGGAGATCGGGCTGAATTGACCTGCGATTTGCTGCGATCGCCGATCTGACCCCCCTAGGCATTGCCACGGGATGCCTGCTGATAGATATCAGCAGTCATCCCGGTCCGATCACCGTCCGGCGAGCGGCAGTGATCGGAAAATCCGAGGGTGTATGGATACGCCCTCCGTCCTTAACCCCTTAAGGACCGGGGGTTTTTCCGTTTTTGCATTTTCGTTTTTTGCTTCTTGCCTTTAAAAAATCATAACTCTTTCAAATTTGCACCTAAAAATCCATATGATGGCTTATTTTTTGCGCCACCAATTCTACTTTGTAATGACGTCAGTCATTTTGCCCAAAAATCTACGGTGAAGCGGGAAAAAAAATCATTGTGCGACAAAATTGAAAAAAAAATGCTGTTTTGTAACTTTTGGGGGCTTCCGTTTCTACGTAGTACATTTTTCGGTAAAAATGACACCTTATCTTTATTCTGTAGGTCCATACGATTAAAATGATACCCTACTTATATAGGTTTGATTTTGTCGGACTTCTGGAAAAAATCATAACTACATGCAGGAAAATTAATACGTTTAAAATTGTCATCTTCTGACCCATATAACTTTTTTATTTTTCCGTGTATGGGGCGGTATGAGGGCTCATTTTTTGCGCTGTGATCTGAAGTTTTTAACGGTACCATTTTTGCATTGATAGGACTTATTGATTAAATGATATAAAAAGTGACCAAAAATGCACTATTTTGGACTTTGGAATTTTTTTTGCGCGCACGCCATTGACCGAGCGGTTTAATTAATGATATATTTTTATAATTCGGAAATTTCCGCACGCGGTGATACCATATATGTTTATTTTTATTTACACTGTGTTTTTTTTTATTGGAAAAGGGGGGTGATTCAAACTTTTAATAGGGGAGAAGTTAAATGATCTTTATTCACTTTTTTTTTTCACTTTTTTTTTTTGCAGTGTTATAGGTCCCATAGGGACCTATAACACTGCACACACTGATCTTCTATGTTGATCACTGGTTTCTCATAAGAAACCAGTGATCAACGATTCTGCCGCATGACTGCTCATGCCTGGATCTCAGGCACTGAGCAGTCATTCGGCGATCGGACAGTGAGGAGGCAGGAAGGGGCCCTCCCGCTGTCCTGTCAGCTGTTCGGGATGCCGCGGCTATCCCGAACAGCCCGACTGAGCTAGCCGGGAACTTTCACTTTTAGCGACTCAGCTCTGAGCGCGCGGCTAAAGGGTTAATAGCGCGCGGCGCCGCGATCTATTAGAGACGGGTCCCGGCTTCACTATGACGCCGGGCCCGCCGTGATATGACGGAGGGTTACTGTGTAACCCCGCGTTATATCAGAAGAGCAGGACCAAGGACGTACCGGCACGTCCTTGGTCCTTAAGGGGTTAAGTGACGGGACGCGAGGGCGTATGCATACGCCCTTCGTCCCCAGGGAGTTAAGGACCCAGCCAATTTTCACTGGAGGACCCGGCCATTTTTTGCACATCTGACCGCTGTCATTTTAAACATTAATAACTCTGGGATGCTTTTACCTTTCATTCTGATTCCGAGATTGTTTTTTCGTGACATAATCTACTTTATGTTAGTGGTAAATTTTTGTCGATACTTGCATCATTTCTTGGTGAAAAATTCCAAAATTTTATGGAAAAAATAAAAAATTTTGCATTTTTTTTTTTTACTTTGATGCTCTCTGCTTATAAGGAAAATGAATATTCCAAATAAATTATATATTGATTCACATATACAATATGTCTACTTTATGTTTGCATCATAAAGTTGACATGTTTTTACTTGTGGAAGACATCAGAGGGCTTCAAAGTATAGCAGCAATTTTTTGCAATTTTTCACAAAATTTTCAAAATCGAAATTTTTCAAGGACCAATTCTGTTTTGAAGTGGATTTGAAGGGCCTTCATATTAGAAATACCCCATAAATGACCCCATTATAAAAACTGCACCCCTCAAAGTATTCAAAATGACATTCAAAAGGTTTGTTAACCCTTTAGGTGTTTCACAGGACTAGCAGCAAATTGAAGGAGAAAATTCGAAATCTTCATGTTTTACACGCACATGTTCTTGTAGACCCAGTTATTGAATTTTTACAATCGGTAAAAGGAGAGAAATCTTCCTAAAATGTGTAACCCAATTTCTCTTGAGTAAGAAAATACCTCATATGTGTATGTCAAGTGTTCGGTCATCGCCGCCCGCGGATCTCCGTCACCCCCTGGCTCCGACGCCCTCCCGAATCGGTAAGTGGATCTTTGGCGCCGGTCCTCTGTCGTTTCCCCGGTCTGCCCCGCCTATTGTGGGTGGGCAGGACGGGGAAACGAAAGTTAACCCCCCCCCCGCCCCTGATCTGCTACTGGTGGTCGCGTCTAGACCACCAATAATAGCAGGAATAGGAGGGGTGGCACCTCTGCCACCTCACTCCTATCCCTTCAGGGGGATCGTGGGTGTCTTAGACAACCGCGATCCCCCTTATATTCCCTGTCACCATAGACCCGTAATGACCCGGAATCGCGCAAATCGCAAGTGGGAATTCACTTGCGATTTGTCGTGATTGCCGACATGGGGGGGGTTTGCGCTGGATGCCTGCTGAATGATTTCAGCAGGCATCCCGGTCCGATCGGCACCCGGCGGGGACCGGGATTCTCCATACGTCATGGTTCCTTAAGGGGTTAAAGATGAGCTGTGCTTGGTTGTCTTGGGCAAAACCAGACAGGTATACTATCAGAAAGTAGGGCTGTGTGACTTATCTTAAAAACAATCAAATTTAGATATTAGCCAATTGCATTTACTGCAATTCTTATCTTGCCTGTGAATTTCGGCAGCGGCTCGGCCTCAGACCCGATCAGGTCCTGCTGGGCAAACATTAGAAAAGAAACTGATGCTTTGCTTCTTTCACACTACAAAATTACTCTGTTTTAAAGATCCGTTCGAAGTTCCGTCTGAAAATCAGCTGTAAAACGGCAGTTACAAAATTCTATACGGCCATTAGAAAATCCCATTATAGTCTATGGGATTTTTCTAATGGGCGTATTAACCCGTTATCGCTCGTTATTAATAATGGCCATTATTTTGTGACGGGCGAATGAATGGGAGAAATAGTGCATGCACTAATTCTCCCGTTACTTTCTTCCATCAGAAAAATAACGGCCGTTATTAATAACTGGTGATAACGGGTTAAAGCGGCTATTAGAAAAATCCCATAGACTATAATGGGATTTTCTAATGGCCGTATAGAATTTTGTAACTGCCGTTTTACAACAGATTTTCAGACGGAACTTCGAACGGATCTTTAAAACGGAGTCATTTTGTAGTGTGAAAGAAGCCTTACCTAGCCCTGGTCCCTTGTAGGTCTGCAGCAGATTTTGTTCTCCAGCAGCTGGTTCTTCTCGGAGGAGAACAGGATCTGCGGTAGACCTACAGGGGAAGTAATCATCAGTTTTTTCTGTTTTTGTCCCCCCCCCCCCCTCCGCAGAGAGACATCATGTTAAAGCATAACTTAAATTTGCTTAGAATATCAATCATACATTACCTTTATGTACTTCATTGCAGGTTTTATGATCCCAAAAAATGCATTTGTATATAGCCAGCAACAGTCGGATAGGCGTGGCCAGGGGTTCACTATACCCCCGAACCTCCACGCCTGTCTACTTTCCTGTAGCGCAGGGACCTTTTGTGTGATTGACACACAGGACCCAGCGCATGCGCTCTGCATTGCTCAGCAGGCTTTATCACCAGTGAGTTTGTAGAGCTCCCTCTATGCTGGTTGCTGCGGTCACTAGAGGCATAGAGTGAACACACAGCATTACACACAGCAGTGAGCTGACAGGCACCAGAATCGAGCGCTAGTAGAGGGAGCTAAAACTCTCTGGTGTCATCCCTGCAGCATGTAGGAGAGATCACATGGCGGTACCAGCGCCGAAGAAAAGTAGATAGGTGTTGTGGCTCAGGGCATAGTAAATCCCAGGCCACGCCTACCTGACTGTTGCTGGCTGTATACAAATGCATTTTTTGTGATCATAAAACCTGCAACAACCTGTATAAAGTAGATAAAGGAAACGTCTGATTGATATTCTAAGCACTTTTACCATACTGTTGTTACTTTACATAGCCCAACCATCATGACAGTTGCGCTTTAAGGGTGATGGACATGAAATGGGATTTTAATATATCAAAATTGTAATATTTACCTCCATAATTGACATTCTCACCAAATTGTGCAACCCTATTTGAAAGTTTTGGATTATCCCCCTCATGATATTCATGTAAACAAAGGTTTACATTTATTTTAACCCTTTTGCAGCCAGTGTGTGTAAGAAGTGATAGTTTATGCTGACAGCGAATAGTGCATCGTCCTGGGCATGTACCGTATATACTCGAGTATAAGCCGAGTTTTTCAGCACGATTTTTCGTGCTGAAAACACCCCCCTCGGCTTATACTCGAGTGAACTCCCCCACCCGCAGTGGTCTTCAACCTGCGGACTTCCAGAGGCTTCAAAACTACAACTCCCAGCAAGCCAGGGCAGCCATCGGCTGTCCGGGCTTGCTGGGAGTTGTAGTTTTGAAACCTCCGGAGGTCCGCAGGTTGAAGACCACTGCGGCCTTCAACATCATCCAGCCCCCTCTCACCCCCTTTAGTTCTGAGTACTCACCTCCGCTCGGCGCTGGTCCGGTCCTGCAGGGCTGTCCGGTAAGGAGGTGGTCCGGTGAGGAGGTGGTCCGGGCTGCTATCTTCACCGGGGAGGCCTCTTCTAAGCGCTTCGGGCCCGGCCTCAGAATAGTCACGTTGCCTTGACAACGACGCAGATGCGTCGTTGTTAAGGCAACGGCTCTATTCCGGGCCGGAAGCGCGGAGAAGAGGCGCCCCCCGGTGAAGATAGCAGCCCGGACCACCTCCTCACCGGACCACCTCCTTACCGGACAGCCCTGCAGGACCGGACCAGCGCCGAGCGGAGGTGAGAGGGGGGCTGGATGATGTTGAAGGCCGCAGTGGTCTTCAACCTGCGGACCTCCGGAGGTTTCAAAACTACAACTCCCAGCAAGCCCGGACAGCCGATGGCTGCCCGGGCTTGCTGGGAGTTGTAGTTTTGAAACCTCTGGAGGTCCGCATGTTGAAGACCACTGAGGGCGAATGATGAGAAGAGGATGATGAAGGGGGGGGGGGTGTGGGGATGATGAAGGGGGGGGGGGGTGTGGGATGATTACAAGGGGATGATGAAGGGGGGATGTGTGGGATGATAAGGGGATGTGTGGGATGATGACAAGGGGATGATGAAGGGGGGGATGTGTGGGATGATAAGGGGATGTGTGGGATGATGACAAGGGGATGATGAAGGGGGGATGTGTGGGATAAGGGGATGTGTGGGATGATGACAAGGGGATGATGAAGGGGGGTATGTGTGGGATGATAAGGGGATGTGTGGGATGATGACAAGGGGATGATGAAGGGGGGATGTGTGGGATGATAAGGGGATGTGTGGGATGATGACAAGGGGATGATGAAGGGGGGATGTGTGGGATGATGACAAGGGGATGATGAGGATGTTAATGACGGGTCTGGATGATGACAGGGGGGATGAGGTATTTCCACCCTAGGCTTATACTCGAGTCAATAACTTTTCCTGGGATTTTGGTTGAAATTAGGGGTCTCGGCTTATACTCGGGTCGGCTTATACTCGAGTATATACGGTACCTGTCTTTGTAATTCCCCATGTATAGCTATGGCAGAGGCCACATATTGCTATATAAAAAACACATACAGAGCTTCATTATGAAAAATGTGTCCAGAAATTCCTTATTGGGAACAGGTCCTTACTCGTAGCCTGCAGACAGCGAAACTATATGCTAATGAGTGAAAACGATTCTGCTTACACCTAATAAAACAAAACAAAATTTCATATAGGAAAAAATGGCAGTGGTTGTTCTCAATCTGTGCAGTTGTCTGAAAATCCAGTACAATGTAGACCCATAATGGCTGAAGCAAATAAACAAGGCAGCAAATCAAAATGAGGTGACAATAATGGGGGACTTTAACTATCCTGATATAAACTGGGAGACTGAGACCTGTGAATCTCATAAAGGAAACAGGTTTCTGACTAGAGCTAAAGACAATTATCTGTCCCAAATGGTACAGGACCCTACCAGAGGGGGCGCCCTACTAGACTTAATATTAACCAACAGACAAGACAGAGTAACTAATGTGCAAGTAGAAGGACACCTAGGAAATAGTGATCATAATATAATACATTATAACTTGTTCTTCAATAAGGGAATCCCTCGAGGGGCCACAAAAACAATGAGCTTTAGGAAAGCAAAGTTTGATCAACTCAGAGAAGCCCTTAACAATATAAAATGGAATAATGTCCTCAAAAAGAACAATACTGACACTAAATGGGAGACTTTTAGGAATATCTTAAATTCTCACTGTAAGATGTATATACCCTATGGGAATAAAAGGGTCAAAAATAAAAGAAAACCAATATGGATGAATAAAAATGTTAAGGGGGCAATAAATGACAAAAATAAAGCATTTAAACAACTTAAAACAAGATGGCAGTTAAAAAGCTATAGAGAAAAACTTAAAATATGTAAAATACAGATAAAAGCTGCGAAAATAGAGACAGAATGACTCATTGCCAAAGAGACTAAAACTAACCCCAAAATGTTTTTTAACTATATAAATAGCAAAAAGGTCAAAAATGAAAGTGTTGGCCCTTTAAAAATTAGGAAGAAATTATAAACTGGGATCAGGAAAAAGCAAATATATTAAACAAATTCTTCTCCACTGTATTCACCGAGGAAAATGAAATGCCAGGTGAAATACAGCGAGATAAGGTAAACTCCCCAGTACAGGTCACCTGTCTAACCCAGGAAGAGATGTGTCGGTATAGGAGAAAAAAAGGGGGGGGGGGGGGAGAGATGGAGGGCAGCGCCTCGTGTAATTCCGATGGGTGGTTCTTGCATAGAAGTAATATGTATTGTGCTCACCTGGAGCGATACTTGGTATCGTGCGTGTAACCCCTTCCTCACAGGGTGTTTGTAGCGAAACCCCGGAACTGCAGCCTGCTGGTGTTCTGGCCGATGTCCTGGCAGGGTCTGTCGGCAATGATACAGGATACGAAGAAACAGGAAAAAAGTGTACACTGTACACCTTTTTGGATGCTGGCGCTGCTCATTGAAATAATTGTGAGGAGGTAGGGCTCGCTCCCGAAACGCATCTTGTTTCACTGTCTTTTTGTTCGCATGTATCAATAAATGCAGGTATCAATAAATTATTCCATTGAGCAGCGCCAGCATCCAAAGGTGTACACTTTTTTCCTGTTTCTTCGTATCCTAACCCAGGAAGAAGCACAGTGCCACCTACAAAAACCATGTTTTTGATTGGACTTTTTGATCAGTTTTAACCACTTAAGAACTGAGCCATTTTTTTTTTTTTTTACAATTCTGACCACTCTCACTTTATGCATTAATAACTCTTAGATGCTTTTACTGATTATTCTGATTCAGAGATTGTTTTTTGACATATTCTACTTTAACACACTTGTAAATTTAGTTTGTTACTTGCATCCTTTCTTGTTGAAAAATCCCAAAATGTCATGAAAATTTAGCATTTTCTAACTTTTAAACTCTCTGCTTAAAAGGAAAATGGATATTCCATATAAATTATATATTGATTCACATATACAATTTGTCTACTTTATATTTGCATCATGAAGTTGACATTTTTTTACTTTTGGAAGACATCAGAGGGCTTCAAAGTTCAGCTGCAATTTTTCACAAAATTTTGAAAATCTGAATTTTTCAGGTACCAGTTCAGTTTTGAAGTGGATTTGAGGGATCTTCATATTAGAAATACCCCATAAATTACCCCATTATAAAAACTGCACCCCCCAAAGTATTCAAAATGACATTCAGAAAGTGTGTTAACACTTTAGGGTTTTTCACAGGAATGGTAGAAAGGTAAAGGAGAAAATTCAAAATCTTCATTTTTTACACTCTCATGTTCTTGTAGACCCAGTTTTTAAGATTTTACTAGGGGTAAAAGGAGAAAAAGCCCCCAAAATTTGTAACCCAATTTTTCTCGAGTAAGGAAATACCTCATATGTGGATTTCAAGTGCTCTGTGGGTGCACTAGAGGGCTCAGAATGGAAGGAGCGACAATGGGATTTTGGAAAGTGAGTTTTTCTGAAATGGCTTTTTGGGGGGGGGGGGGAATGTCCCATTTAGGATGCCCCTATGGGGCCAGAACAGCAACAAAAAAAAAAAAAAACATTGCATACTATTTTGGAAACTACACCCCTCAAGGAATGTAACAAGGGGTACAGTGAGCCTTAACACCCCACAGGTGTTTGATAGTTGGATGTGTAAATTATTATATATTTTTTTTTTTTACTAAAATGCTGGTTTTACCCCCAAATTTTTCATTTTCACAAGGAGTAATTGGAGAAAATGCCTCCCAAAATTTGTAACCCCATTATGGAATATGGAAATACCCCATTTGTAGATGTAAAGTGCTCTGCGGGCGAACTACAATGCTCAAAGAGGAGCGCCATCAAGCTTTTGGTGAGAGAATTTGGTTGGAATAGAAGTGGGAGGCCATGTGTGTATAAATTTTGGGTAACGTCAGCATTATAGTGAGAATGTTTGTTTATTTATTATTATTTTTTTTTCATTTTCACAATCAACTTAACCCCTTAAGGACCGGAGGTTTTTTCCGTTTTTGCATTTTCGTTTTTTGCTCCTTGCCTTTAAAAAATCATAACTCTTTCAAATTTACACCTAAAAATCCATATGATGGCTTATTTTTTGCGCCACCAATTCTACTTTGTAATGACGTCAGTCATTTTGCCCAAAAATCTATGGTGAAGCGGGAAAAAAAATCATTGTGCGACAAAATTTAAAAAAAAACGCTGTTTTGTAACTTTTGGGGGCTTCCGTTTCTACGTAGTACATTTTTCGGTAAAAATGACACCTGATATGTATTCTGTAGGTCCATACGATTAAAATGATACCCTACTTATATAGGTTTGATTTTGTCGGACTTCTGGAAAAAATCATAACTACATGCAGGAAAATTAATACGTTTAAAATTGTCATCTTCTGACCCCTATAACTTTTTTATTTTTCCGTGTATGGGGCGGTATGAGGGCTCATTTTTTGCGCCGTGATGTGAAGTTTTTAACGGTACCATTTTTGCATTGATAGGACTTATTGATCGCTTTTTATTCATTTTTTCATGATATAAAAAGTGACCAAAAATGCACTATTTTGGACTTTGGAATTTTTTTGCGCGCACGCCATTGACCGTGCGGTTTAATTAACAATATATTTTTATAATTCGGACATTTCCGCACGCGGCGATACCATTTATGTTTATTTTTATTTTTATTTACACTGTGTTTTTTCTTTTATGGGAAAAGGGGGGTGATTCAAACTTTTAATAGGGAAGGGGTTAAATGATGTTTATTCACTTTTTTTTTGCACTTTTTTTTTTGCAGTGTTATAGGTCCCATAGGGACCTATAACACTGCACACACTGATCTTTTACATTGATCACTGGTTTCTCATAAGAAACC